>NW_028301577.1:19175000-19262500 GCF_042242905.1 Orbicella faveolata | reverse complement strand
TTCTGATACCAGTAGAAGGCGATTGCCCAACCTGTGCCCATACATTTTTATGGCGAGATTTAATAAAGCATCATAATCAGACAGAAGAGGCCTCAGATCCAAATTCAGATAGTCCTCACTGGGCAGAGGAACTTAATAGATATTGAAACACTTAACTTCAGTCAAGTTTGGTTGTTCACAGCACTTCTTTGCCTATGTAAACTTGCATCTTTTTTTCCCTTGTTCAATTTTTCTCCTTCATGAGAGATATGGTGTCTGTTGTGAGATTTGTCCCTGAAAATTCTATACCAATATAACTTGCTCCTGTCAATCTTTTGGATGGGGGTTTTCAAGTTGAGTGTGTGAACAGACTGATGTTTGTTTAATACTCAGGCTAAAGATTTTTATAATCTACAACAATCTACAACACTGAAGCTAAGAAACTCTGTGCCTAAATTCAACTTCCTCTTCTGGCCATTCAAATTTTCCTTCTGGGCAACCATAGAATGCAGCTGAAATTGGAGATGTGAAATTGTTGCATATTCCATAATTCTTTGTAAATTATTTGCACAACACTTTTATCAGCATGTACATAAAGAATAATTTATTGCAAATCATTGGTATGTAAAAATTGTCAGTTATGCAAGTATTTGAAGCTTATTACATCACATCGAGTATTTATTACATTTTAATCAAGCCCAAATGGATTTTACCAATATACATAAGGCAAAATTTGTAAATACTTTTTATGAATAAAATGTTGCATTGAAAAACTTCCTAAAAATTTGATTGTAGTGAATTGTACTTCATTTCTCACCATCATTTTTTATCTTTTTTTCAACAATCATCAACAGTCATATAAGTACTGGTGGGAAGGTTTACACTGGTTCAAGAATGACAATTTTCACATTCTCCCTTGGAAGTAAGATATCAAATGCAAGAGACTATTTCATTGAATTATTGTCTTAACACTACAAACAGGGTGAAAAATTGATGTACAACAGACATTTTTGACAAAATTTGATGTGTTGGAAATGCAATGTAGCACGCATACTGGTAGTTATTGCTATTTGATTCATGAGAGTGAGTGTAATATTCAGGTTGAAATGAAACCACATGGGGCGCTTTCCATTCAATTTTAAATTTCTGGAAATTTCAAGGGACGAATGGAAGAGTATTTTCTGGAATTTCCTGAAAAGAGGACAACCTTGTGAGGTAAACCAAAATTTTTGGAAATTTCTTACCAGGAATTACTGTTCCATTTGACTTTCTTCCCTAAGTTTCCGGAATTTTTGGTTGAATGGTTCACGTTTTGGAAATTTGACAATTTCCGGAGTTTTGGAAATTCCCACACCATTTGTCCCATGTCAAAAATTTTGGAATTTTTGGTTGAATGGAAATTGCCTAGGGTAAAATGCACAGGAGCTTAATATAGATCAAACTTATCATGATGGCACTTTTAACAACAAGGCCCTGAACTACCACTGTGTAAGAAAAGAAAACTTCAACGTATAAATCAACAAACAGTCTTTAATTATTTCACATGAATTGTAAGTGCTGCACATTCAAAACTACACTGCTTTTACAAACACCTCAATTAAAATAACCATCAGAGTATCCGCTTAAGAATGCTTATCAGTGTAACATTCCAGCCCACAATGCAAAAACAACTTTTATGCACTTAAGTGATGCTATTTGTAAGGCACCTCTTCTGCTAAATATAATTTGCCATTACTCATTGAGCATATTATGTACTTTTGTTTCCAGGGGCTAGAATGTTTTGTTGTTGTTGTTTTTTTTTTTTACAAAGTTGGGAATCAGCTGTCAAGTAGCTTCATGTTTTATCTGTAAAGAAAATCTGCTTGAAGATTGCCTGCTATTTCAGCCTCCCATCGGTCACCATTATTAAGAAGTTTCTCTTTGTTGTATAGTAACTCTTGATGTGTCTCAGTAGCAAACTCAAAGTTGGGACCCTGAGGAGTTGAGAAGGTTAATAGAAGATAATAATTAATGAATGTCTATGTGGGATTCCAAAATTCTATTATCTGTTGAGTATGTTTTAAAAAGGATAATATTTTACCATTAAAGCTGTGATTATCTTACTCTGGATGTAATATGTCAAACACAAAAGACCGTGCTTGACCACATTTCCAAACACCGAGAAGGGAGTTGAAAATATGATGTGCAGCAGAGTATTTTTGACAAACTTTGAGGTGACAAAATTTTATTAATCTCAAATACCTCCACAATAGCATCGACTGGACAGGCTTCCTGACAAAACCCACAATAGATGCATTTTGTCATGTCAATGTCATAGCGTGTTGTTCGACGACTGCCATCAGCTCTAGGCTCTGCCTCAATGGTAATTGCCTATCAATACAGGAGAATAAACTAAACTTTGATATATGCACAGTAGAATGTTGCTCAATTATGCACTAGGTGTAAGCAACTTGGTGTGGGATTTAGAGTGAATATATAGTCAGCAAGGAACAATTCCTTGACATTTCCCATTAAAAATTATAACATTTCCCTTACCAAATAAATAAAAAATGTCTGATATCAACCTTCAGCCTCCCCTTACAGTTGTCCTTTGTAACCATTCTTTCTAGACTGAGAAGTTTTCAACAAATTCACCTTCATCAAGAAAAAACAACTCGAGATTGCAGTGACCACAAATGTTTCTTCCAGGCTTCAATGGCGGTAAATCAGCAGTGTAGTTATACCGGTAATAAATTTAATTTTCCTTGATTTTTTCTCAAAATGCCAGTTTGACCTAACTCAATTTACAGTAAAAATTAGGGGTAAAAGTTCCAAACCACTCTCCAATCACTAAGACTGAAGAGTGGTCAAAACGTCATGCTGATATTTTACCTCCAAATTATTACCCAAAATTGTGGCAAACCTGTTACAGTAGTCTCTCAGACTGGTGTTACCTGGGCAGGACAGATGGCTTCACATAATTTGCAAGCAATACACCTCTCTTCTCCAGATGGGTATCTCCTCAAGGCATGCTCCCCTCTGAAACGAGGGCTTAAGGGGCCCTTCTCAAATGGATAATTAATTGTTGCTGGTTCCTGGAAGAACTTGCTCAATGTCATTTGAAAACCTTCAAAAAAACGATATTGGACAATAAGACATTGCAATTTGAAATGGACCTTCAAGTAATGGATTGTGCTCAAGAAATTAAAGAAATTGTGGCCATGTTCTTGTAGTAAGGTGCCCAAGTCTCTTCATTATGGCAATCCTCCCTAAAACAGGAATTTTCCATCCCAACTAAGCACCAATACACTTAACTCTTATGGAGACCTTTCTACAACAACCACCTCTCTGTAATGATCTGATCTGACACTTGTCCCAGCGTAGTTGTTGAAGACAGGGTTAACCATGGTAAAACAGCACTTTTATGTACATGTATAATTTAAGGAGGTTCACTTGAATGTTGTCTTGAACCTGCTGAAGACTTCCATCCTATTGTCATGACTTGAGATCACTTGAAAGAGTGGTTTGAAAGCTCCAATCACCGAAACCAGTCACGATTTAGTCACTTACACTGACTGACTGACTGGCTGACTCATTGACAGACAGAAAGACTGATATTGATTGATTGATTGATTGATTACCTGATTGTTAATTGGTTTGTTGTGTAGTTCAGGGTTGTTATGTAATAAGTGACAATATTTTTTGTAGCTGCTTAGGCTTCAATTCCACAAAAAGTTGAAAACTGCTCCACCACACTACACTTTACTTATCGAGTGCCATTGAAAACCTAAGTATTTGAAATTACCTCGCAACAACTCTGTAAGGAAAAGTGTCTGTGCATTCCTCTCGGTGGAACTATGCCAATCCATTGGTATCTCATGTGCCTCTCTTGAGATGTACTCTGATAAAATACAAAGATCACAGGTTGAAGTACCTCTTTCATCAATCATAAACTTGGTATTATGATATACTTTAATAATTTTATTTGCTATATTGCAGCTGAGTGTTAAACTTAGTTTGTACTTACTGTATGTTTGTTTGCTGGACGAAACTGAGATTGTTCTGACCATCAGAGAATGCGGTTTTGGAATCTTCCGTGCTAAACGAGCATTAAAAAGTGAACATCATAAGTATGGAGCGGAAATATCAGCTCAGAATTGTCGATCATTTGTGTTTACCTGCTCGCCAGACCTGCGCCATCTTGTCTTGTGCACTGCAAGAGCGCAAGGCGTTGTGGGATAGGACAATTTATATGCATGCCAACATGCATGCCGGGAGGGCAACAAGACAAAATGGCGGACACACTTCGAGCTGCGTTTACCACAGTAACGGAGACTGTTTTCCCCACGTCACGCGCGATACGAAACCACCCAAGACACCACATGATCAGCACAGGTTGGGAGATCAATATCAGCTACTTGCATATTGTCAGAGCAAATCCTCTGGCGATTTTCTTTCTCCAAACATAGGGGAGGTGAAATTAAGTAAGCTTACTGTCTGCTGTCAGAACTGAGTTGTCACACTGCAACCAGAAAGCACAAAGCAACAGTGAGAGTAGAAAATACTATCAATAATTACAGAGCTGTAGCTTGAGTAATCAAGTTTCATTTCGTGTGCTCTGATCTCTTTCACCATTAAAATGACCACTGACATGTTGTACCTGGACAATTTGGTATGTCTGACTATGTCCGTTTAATAGGCGTCTGGGATTTGTCGTCATTTTTATGCAGAATATTTACATTTGGCTTCTTGTTAAGTCACCCAGTGATATGCATGCAAGAAATAAACTGAATTTAATTATAAAACAAACAGAGAAAACTCAAATATATTTATAAATATTTGCAAAACAACGAAACAAACAAACAAACTCATATACAAGTAAAAAATCAACTTCATGACTTGGGCACAAGCCACCAGAGCAATAATGATAACACTAGAACTGGGTCATTATAATTATGGGTGTCATTATCTGGAATCAGAAGTTTATCACCTTGAAGTAAGGTTCGATAAGGTGATAGGCTTATGCTGGAACATGTCTCAAGCCAAAAGTTAGGAAAGGATTGAGGATCCAAATAACATATAACCTGAAAATCCCGATGATATGGAAATGCACAGGAACTCTCTCTACTGTTAAGATGATCCCATTGTGGGAGTTTTAACTGTATGTCAGTTTAATTTTATTATTTGTTTCTTTCAGGAAATGAGATAGTATCCAACTTGGCCCTACAGATGTCATTGTACTTCAATGTCTATTTTTCACCATTTTGGTACACAACTTGCATAGTAATGCTTGTGGCCAAGGTAATTACAGCACTGACATCTCTGTCTCTGATTGTTATTCTCACAGTGGGCTTTAGATTATAATCCACCTCACCCCTAGTTATCTCCTTTGGCCTTGTCTTCCATGGGAAAAGGGTGTGAGGTGTGGTCCTGGGGGAGAGGTGAAGGTGGAGGAGGGTCCTCCTGAAAGGGTTACCTTTTCTGTCAAAATGGTATGCAAAACAGTAAGAGGTTGGACCTTAGGGTGGAGCCTCCCCATATATAACTTTGATGAGTACACTCCCCCCCCCCCTCTTGGGGAGTGTGACAGACTGGAAGAAACTCTTGGAAAATCAGTGGTTTTCATTAAGATGAAAAACCTGTTTGCTAATACGAACAACATCAGAAAACTAACAGAGTAAGCAGCAGGAAGAAAGAAAATACTTTGTCTGAAAAAATTTTGTGCCATTTCCTCATGACCAACTTACATGAATTAGAAAAATAATTCTGAGTAAATAACTGTAAAAATTCGGCTGTTGAAAAATGGTTATTGCTTTCTTCGGAGACTAGCAAGAAAAGAGGTAGAAAAGTGGCTTGTCTTGTTGCCTCAGTTCTTGGTTATGATTGAGTAAATTTGCCCTTGGTACAATTTGCTACTTTTCTTTTTTCTGGCATATGGTAATAACATATGAAACAAAGGAAAATTCCAATATGAACCAAGCATAATATTGAACCACAACACATTATGACGTTTATTATTTTTTTAAGAAGAAAGTGTGCAGCATTTGTTTCAAGGAAAGATCAATCCTTGGGATGTTATTGTTTTTTAGTATTCAAAGCTAGACTCAGTTTACAAGTTCATAACAATTGTCATCTATGTTGCCATGGCATTAGTGGAGGTAGCCAGACTCTACTTGGGATATGCTGGAAATCTTCAGGAAAAGGTATTCTGACAAGTGCTGATTCTCTAGTGTATTGACTCAAGATCACTGATGTTTAGGAATATTTGTTGTGATGTGACAATCAAAATCTTTCAATAGAGTTGGCCAGAGTTCTAAGAACTGTGACACTTATTGTTAATTACTTCATTGCCATCATGTTGATGGCTAGTGTTTAGCAACAAATGGTTTAATTGTTTTCCTTGAAATTGTGCTTGAGACTTTTGGGGGGGAGGGACAGATGAGTTGTATATTTGACTTTCCTTTTTTCCTCATTTGAACCAGTGATCAGAGATAAAGTCTGCATACGAACCTTAAGGCCCGTCAGGTTGGCACTTATCTCCAGTTTCAGTAGCATGAGTGAAGTAACTAGGAGTATTTCTACTCCCCCTGGATGGGATGCTAGTCTATTGCAGGGTTACCCCAGCATTGAATTTGCTGGTACCCATTTATACACCTGGGTAGAGAGAAGCACTGTGAGAGTTAAGTGTCTTCCCCAAGAGCACAATAGATCAGAACTATTAAGGGATATTCTAAAAAAAATCCAGATATTTCTGTTTCTTTAACGTAATCTTAAGAAATGTAAGTAAGATTTATCATAAGCAAATTGTTATTTCTTTTTACACTGTGTGAAATGGTTGATTGACTAGTTTCAACCATGCAAGTGTTCTCAATTGAGACTTGTTTTTACTTCCTCATCAGGTTCCTCAGCTTGCTGGTTTCTGGATTCTTACTCTAGTACTACAGCTTCCTCTGACACTGATGTTGTTGCTTAATGAAAGCATGTTGATCATGCCGATGGAGAGAGCGGTGAACATTATAATGGCATTGTTTGTTTTGTTTGAGACAGTTCAGGGCTACAGGGTAATCAAGAGCATGATTGAACAGCAAATCTCTAAGTTTCATGTGCAGCAGTTTGATGACTTGACTGAACTTCAAGAAATGCAAGAACATGGGGTTGAGGAGGTGGGATTCAGGCCTCAGTGAGGAACTGAAGTCAATTTTGAAAGAAAAGCAAAAATGGTTGACTCAAAGTCATAGTACAGTGGAGATTAGTTTGAATATATTGGTGCAAGTTTCACTTCTTCTAGTTGTTTATACTCTTTGTAAAATTTGCATTTGCCCAAACTGTTGGCAACATTGACTAACAAGTTACGTACAGTCAAACATTGATTCTGTGGTCTTGCTCAGACTTGCAAAAATAGTGAAAATATGAATATAAAGGAACTGTTGGGGTTTAAATGTAAATAAGAGTTATCTGCAATAAGTTATTTATGTCGAATGAAAAGGTGTAAACACTTAACAAAACTGTAAGTTTGTCATTTACAGCCTGCACTTTAAGTGTACATGTTTATACATACTTTGTATTCTTTTGAAAGATTTTAAGTTGTACATACAAGAGCTGTTAGTATTTATTGGAGAGTGTATTTTGTTCAAAGGAATAGGCAAACTGGTCATAGAATAAGCCATAAGTAAATCATCATTTTGTTGAATGCATGGTTGTGTTAAACTGAGCCTGAGCTTAAGGTGGCCGAACACAGTTTTCGCACGCACTTTTGCTGATGCAATTCAGCGCACATGTTTGCTGATGCAATTCAGCGCGCGCACAAGGATTGCAAAAAACGATCATGCTGTCAATAGAGCGATCATTTTATTTACTCAACACCCCCAGTATCTGCTATTTTTCTCTATAATTGAATGCAGTGTATTGATGGCCTTAGTCTTTTATTACAAATATATGTGAGAGAAGGTAACAATGCAAAGAGCCCAGCAATTCTCAGCTTTTTCTTTCTTAACGAAAGAACCAGTTAAATGCAGCTCGTGCGTAGTAAGTCAAAAAATTGCGATTGAATGAAAAATTGCACTCTCAGAAATATGCCTATTCATTAGAATTTCATGAAATTTGGCCCAAAAATACTTTAGGAAATGAGTAACTGGAGTATTGAAAATAACTGAACTTTAACAAAGGAAATTCTAGTTATTTCAGTGAACCTTCAACAAGGGATAATTGAAGATCTCTCCGTTAATTAGCAAAATGGTGATAACTTGTGAGAATCGTTACAAGCTTGTTGCATGCAAATTATAAAGAAAATCTAGTGACTAGAATTTCTAAAAATAAACAAAACTGATTTTAAAGGCCTGTTTATATTTATTCTTGTTGCCATGGCAATGGGACATATGTCAGCTTAACCATCAAGAAACCAAAGTTTGTGTTGTTAACTTGCTGCCATTTTTGATGACCGAGGGATCAAGGGTTTTAGAGAAAAAGGTGAATGAAACACAGGTATCAAAAACTGTGTTCAGACACCTTAATGGTGCCTTTGGCAGCTCCTCTGGCTTACTTCATCCCTGAGTGAGAAAAAAAGAGATTTCATTTACTGGTTTAAGTGTCAGAGTATTTAGCACTGCTGTGCAAAGAATACACAAACAAAATAACATTGCAAATAGAACAGCAACTTGCCAAGAATCCCAGCTGGTGGGAGGCTGACCAGTTGGTTGTTTTGATGCAAAGTGGAGTTGAACTCTGGACGACCAAGTCAAGCTATTGATTGGATGGAGAATTTGAACATAGGGCTAATAGATTTCGACTCCAGCACCCTGAAACAAGCCATACCAATACCATAAGCCAAAAGTTCAAGTAGCCAAAAACATTAAAAATCAAAATGGCTTCTTGCTCAGTGTTTCAAGAGTTGAAGAGGAAGTGCTTACATTCTAAACTGTATCAGTTCTTATCAGCCTAGAATACAGTACATGAGCTACGCCTGATACAAGGCTTGTATTGACTAGTTCAAGGATGACTTGTATAATGCTGTTAAGATCCTGTCTGTCCTCGTTTCCCATCCAACTTGATAGTAAAACCATCATGCACTCAGGGAAAAGTTCTTTAACAAGGACTGATGATGGAGGGAGGTTGTCAATTGAAGTGATGTGTTTCTTCTTAAAATCAGTTACTCTTTCGCCGATTCCAGGCTGCAGTTTGTTAAATTCGTCACCAAGGTACTTGCTGATTGACACAAGTATTCTTGACCATCCATTTTTTTTCTGTGACTTTTGAAGTTCAAACTCTTTAAAAATTCTCATTGTGGACACTAAAAGATCATCAAGTTCACATTGTTCTTCATTTTTTGATAGTCTCGCTATTTCTTTGATACATTGCTTTACTTTAGGTATTGTAAAATCAATGTCCAGTCCTGTACTTGAAGGAACTAGGCTTAAGTTGGAATAAAGAGTAGCATTTTCCACAGTTTGAGTGCTCGGACTTTCTGACAAGTCGGAGTTGTCATTCGAGTCGATTACTTCTGTTGAACTTGTTTCTTCTGGCAATCTACGAGCTGTCACGCATCGGGAAGGACGACTCTGAAAGGCAAGGTCAATTTCTCGTTGTAGGGGCGGGTCTGAAAATCTTAGCTTCCACGTGGCACAAAGCTGTGTAAGGCATTCCAGTTGCTCTTCGCGGGTGTAATACTCGAAACACACTCTAAACAGTCCTTGAATGGAGTAGAACCACACACCCCTGGCCGAACCATGGACACCTTGTAGTCGCATAGGGGTGGGAAAGTTAACCTTAACGGCAAGACCCTGCTTGGAGAATTTCGCATGCATTCTTGGCAAGTTAGAAACAGCAATGGAACACCCAGACAAGACGTCAGCTCCTAAAAACAGAGGAATACTATCCTGTGATGTTCGCAAGTTTGAATCAGCTGAATCTGTGGAAGGCCATTCCAAGAAACGTAATTTTCTTTCACTTATTTGAAGTTCCCTCAACTGTACCTCTCTGTCCGCCATCTTGGTTTTTTTAATAGTAGCCGCTGAAATATTTCACTGGCTCAAAGTTGTTTTATCACCATGCGCGTGATCGAACACCCGTTGCTAAGGAACCATTGCTTGTTTTCCAGGACTCCTCGCAACAAGAACCACAAAGAAAGTTTACTTCACTGAAGACGGACATTTTGTAACGAGAAAGCAAGATGGCTAGGTTGGTACAGCCTCCTCCGAAATACACCCCAGAAGAATGGCACGCTTCGAATCATCTTCAATACTTCAACGCCGAGCACGAGCGAGCCGCGGCTGAGAGGCTTCGCGACGAAAGCCTTCGACTCGCTCATGAGACCGAAGTCAGAACAAGACAGACTCAACTGGACGTGAATAAGAAGCTCGATCAACGCATCACAGATATAAACTTTTGGAAATCGGAATTAGATCAGAAGCAGGAAGAAACAGAAGATGAAATCTCTACTATGCTTCAGTTCAAGGCTAGGGTAGAAAAAGCCTTAGCGGACACAGAACTGCCGCTTATGATAGCCCAACAATGTCTTGCTAACAGAGAGAAGAGAATGAAAGTTGATCTCGTCCACGACAATGTGGAAATGCAGCTTCAGAAGGTAAAAACATGTTTCTCTTCTTTACTATTTGCTCTTTTAATTGAGATCTTTAACAATACGTTTTAATTAATCTGACCTTTTGTTATACCATACCCTGTCTGTATGTAATTTTTGTAGGAAGTGGAAGTCATTGAGGGCGTTCAGGCTTTACTACAGAGGACTCTTGAGCAAGCAACAGAGCAAATAAGGTGAATTTCTGTCATATGTTAATAAAAAGCAATGCTTCTTTTTTCAGCTACTTTTAACCTGTCGTTTCTTGCTTTTCAAGTGAATTTTATCCTTGCTTATGCAATTTGTTGATAGCAGTACTTCAGTTCTAGGTATAGTGTTGAATCAGTGAAGATTCAATTCTTAGACATCTTTTTTTATGGCGATGGATTGAACATATAAGAATTCAGTGTATTCAGGCAGCTTTTTTACTGGTGATTCTCAATACATACATTTCCTGGGAAAAAGACTATAATTTTTTATTTGTCATTAGAATTTACCAAGGCTTGGCTTAAGTGTGTTTAAAGCTAAAATGGCTACTTTTATAACTTTTTTTCACTTTTCATCGAAAACAGGCTTTTGAGGTCAGCTAAATATTATCTGGACAAAGACAGGAAGGACAAATTCCAAGCTCACGGAATTGACAATAAGTGTGCATCTCTAGAAAATACTTCTGCTGGGTTACATTTTGCCAAAGGTGCTGTCAAAGTGGAAAAGAAGTAAGAATTCGCTTATCATATAATTTTCACTTTAATTAGAATTTCTGTTGTAAGAAATGGAAGGATTGTCAATGTTGCTCTCCAATGTTATAAGACTGGCAACTACAATCGTGGACAAAAGTCCTTGGGACACTTATGTAATGTAGCAGATTATTGTATCTGTGTTTAATAGAACTGAAGTATGAAGAAAACGCTGCTAAATCCTTTATAAACGGGTATCTGTCCCCCCTCCCCCCCCAACACAATGTTGAAAATCAGGTGAAATTGCACGTGCTAGTTTTCAACATTGTATTGGGGGTGGGGGTCGAGGTTAGGCAGGTGAAGTTGTATTCGCGCCTGGCATGTACGCAAAAGCGCCAAAAGTGCAAATTTGTCCCAAGACTTTTGTCCACGATTGTAGGTGTGATCTGGAAATTGCCAATCAATTCTAGAGGTCACAGGTTTGAATCTCTTCAAAGTCAAATAAAGTAGTTTGTAGTTATTCCTTTTTTTGATTTACTCAGTCTCGTGTAGTGTTGTGGAGCACTGCTTTGCAACCACATCAAAAATATTGTGGCTTCTTTTTCCAGCCTGGGAAAAATACCAGTTATTTTGAATTCTTACTCTAAGAGCACTTTTTTTATATAGGCTTGATTTCTGCCATTCTCTTAGGTCCAGTAATGGAGCATACCTTAAAGGCAACCACAATTCGGGGGGGGGGGGGGGGGGAGGGTACTCCCAGAAAAATTGGGTGGGGGTGTGCGGCCCACTTCCCAAAACCCCTACCCTATTAAATATGACCAAAATCTGCGATATTCCCTACCCTATTTATGACCCGACCAAAAATTCAAAACCCTATTTATGATCGACCCTTATATCAGAAACTATACCATACCCTATAAACCATACCCTATTGATGTCCAAAATGGCCAAAATCAGCTAAAATTGATACCTTATTTATGACCTAAATGGCTAATATCTATATAGCCCATATAAGAGAGTACACCTCCCGGGCCACAATTTTATTTATTAATTAAAGAACTTTGCCTATCATCATTATAATCCCTGTCTCACTCAGTGTAGTCTGTAAGAAAAAATTCTTACTTGTTCTACAAAAAAATATATATACAGTAGAATCCCGTTTATCCGGTCACCAAGGGGCCACAAAAATTTGGCTATATTAATGGGGGTGGCCACATTAACAGGGTTCTTTAATAAGAAAAAGACTGACTGAGCAAGTGTCTGCAATAATGAGGTGGCTGTGTTAACAAGGTGGCCTAAGGCAGGGTTCCACTGTTGTTAGTCAGAGAACTTAAGTTAACTAGTTAGTTAAATCTTGCCTCGTGTTTAATTGGCCGTTACTTATTTTTGACTTCAGCTCTGTTACTCCAGACGAATGGGAAGATTTTTCCAACAAGAACATTCTCAAGGCAGAACGTGAGAAAAACTCTGCCATAAATCTACGCAGCATTATAGACGGCATCCTTATACAGACCTTGAGTGATCTTCAGGCTCAGTGTCAAGCTGTAAACCTTGCATTCCAGAAGAGAATTGAGGAGACTGTTGAAGCAAAGACAAAACTTGAGCAACATTTAGCAAAGGTGGGTTACACCTGATCATGCATTTGAATGTCTTCTAGTGTAGGCCCAGTGGGGCTTGGGGGGTACTCCCAGAAAAGTTGGGTGGGGGTGTGCGGCCTGCTTCCCAAAACCCTTACCCTATTTATGACCAAAAATTATCTGCCATTTTCCCTACCCTATTTATGACCTGACCATTAAATCAAAATCCTGTTTCAGACCTGTGTTATAATGAGTTCCCTAGTTCAGACCAATGTTAAATTACCATAAACATAATTTGTGAAGGGCTTTTGTTAATTTTCTTTTCGATAATGGTGAAAAAGTGGCTTCTTCATAAAAACATACCCATATCAAGACTAGAGTGCAAAAATCATACCCTATTTATGACCAAAATAGCCAAAATAGGCTCGAATCGATACCCTATTTATGACCAAATGGCTGAAAAACCATACCCTTTGGGGCCGCACATCTCTATAGCTCCTATAAGGGAGTACTCCCCACCGCCCCCCCCCCCCCCCACCCTGGGTGGAGGCTTCTTCTTATATATCTTCATAAGCTCACTAGAACTCCCGTGTGAAAAGGCCAGGGATGCTTGTCATCTCACTTGAAGGTGTAAATCATCTCACTTAGGGTCTTCAGGACAAAACACTACTATTTTTAAATGGTATTTTTCAGGGTTACACCTAGATTTTTTTGACAAGCACCCCCAACCTTTTTACATGGGAGTGCCCCCCCCCCCCCACCACATAGGGGTCAATAAAATCAATTATTATATGGCTTTGGCTTGTGGCCGATATAACGTGCGCTCTGATTGGTTAATTGTCACTGAATTGTAGGGCATTATTCTCCCGTAATGCCCACGGGCCGATTACTGATTATACAAATTAGGAAGAGCCCGGTTCTGAAAATTCAAGCGCATTGAAGCGATGAAAGCCGATTAAAATCAGTACGAGAATATCAGTAGCTAAAAGTTTAGAGATATTTCTTTAATAAAATTTATATAGATGACTTACCAGTCGGTAACCTTGGCGGGCACTAGTGAAAAACAATCAAAGTTTGCCTAGTCTTAAGTAAAGCTAAAATCGCTAAGTAAAAAACACCATCGGCAGATCTGCCATGCATCCTGAGCAGAACACCACAAAGAAACTTATAAGTTATCATCTTAGTCACCGCAATTACCGAAGTATTGAACTCCGTCAAAGTTCTCGTCAAATAGATTCCCTCGCTTTGACACAAGCAAGTGTAAATCAGCTTCCAGGATCATCAGATGTAAACAATCGGGCGGTTTCTGTCGGTAGCAGTGTTTCTGATAACTGCAGACGTTCACAAGGCTTGAAATGCTCATCCATAAATCCCAGAATGAAGAAGGCGAAGATATATTGTCGAAAGCGAATGCGAAGATCGAGTTAAGCTTATTTTGAGCAGTGCATTCTGAAGCATTAGTATCTTCTTTCACCGAAAGACGGTTGGTTTGGACAATTTTGAAGCACTTGCTGTCTTTTCTATATGCGTTGACGTTTCGCCCCAAAAGAAATGAGTGTTTTTAACGGAATACGTAATACAGTGGTGAAATTCACTGTCAGTTTGAGATTTTCCCGTAACGACCTCACTCTCGGTTATTAAGTAGTTAGTAATGCATAATTGAGGATACAAATGTGTAGATCTTTTCAGTGGCTTATGCCATCAGTTTGGGTTAAAGATAGTTTCCACAGGTTATGTTACAAAGTCGATTATATATAGCCTCTAAAACCCAGCTAGTCTTTTCTGATATATTTTAGTTCCCATCCTGTTCTTCCAGGCATATTTAAGCAGGTTGACTTTAAAATGCTGACTCCATTCCATTCTTCATTGCATTTTTAGTTTACATTTGTGTAGTATCTTTATGTGGTGGAAATGCTAAGGCAGGAGAATTGAGTCTAAATTAATGTATTTCTATGCATCCAGGTGATGGAAGAAATTGCCGCAATGGAGCAAAACATTGCACTGCTGAAAAGAGCTATTGCTGATAAGGAAGCACCCATGAAAGTCACACAAACAAGACTGGAAAACAGAACCTTTAGACCAAATGTAGAGCTTTGCCGAGACCGTGTGCAGTACCGGCTCATAGAGGAAGTGTTTGAAATTTCGACCAACATTGAAAGGCTGCAGGACAAGCTGGCTGATGCAGAGCAGTCACTCAAAGGACTCATCAGAAAACAGCTCTCCCTGGAAGAAGATATTGATGTGAAAGCAAACAGCCTTTTTATTGATAGAGATCAGTGCATGGAGCTGCGTAAACAGATCAACCATGTTCCACATTAATAAAACAACTGTAGTTCAAATATATTTTGCCTCAAAACAAATCCAGTGCATTGCAATTTTTTCTCACTGTAAATTTTAAAAATTAGCTGTATTTGGAACTAGTTTCTATATATTGCCTGTCACAGAATTGATTTATAAAATAGTGTACTGTTATTTTTTTCTTCTTGATCCAAGAAAAATGGAAGGAATAAGAAAATTCATTTAGTTTTTTTTTTTCGAACTTAACATCCTGAAGAAGAAAGTAATGGGTTTCTGCAGCATCAAGCATTAATTTTGTCGAATACTACTAATTTCCAACGCATGTATCTGTTGTACATAATGGGTCAAACTATTTTGCTGTATAAGCAATGTTAAATAAATGGAACCTGACCTGTGTATAATAATATTAGTGTTTATCTAAGTCTGTCTTCTATTGATTTGTGATGGGTTTTTTTGTGATTTTTAGGTCTTGGTAGATCAAAAGGTGTTAAGGATATTTTTCAGTTTTTCATTTTTAGCTATCATTGCAGTTTCAAGTCATGTACTTTTCTAGAGTTGCTGGAACTAATCACATCACTCTTTCTTTTCATAGTTGACACCAAAAGGCAAATAACCATTGCTGGGCATGAATGGTTCTTGGCACTTGCACCCAAATGAGGGTTCTGAAGGGTAAAATGGGAACTAACCAGAACTGGGATTTGCCTATTTATTTTCACTGGGAAAATGGATTTGGGTCACTGAGGAAGAGACTGAGATTTTTGAACAAAAACAGGCTGGGAAATAGGATTGCAGTTGGGAAATGGAATGTATAAACCCCCCACCCCACCATCCCCACTTTCAGGACCCTCCGCAATGCATCCCACTTCAGATTACAACACCATGTGGGGCAAAATTTCACCACACTGAAGGAACTCACTCTATCACTCTCCTCTGTCAAGGATGTATAGTGAAATAGAAAGGAAAATCGTGATTGAGGGTCCTGAAAGCGTAAAATGGGAAACTGGGATTGGCCTGTTTTTGCCCTGGGAAAATGGGATTGGCCTGTTTTTGCCCTGGGAAAATGGGATTTTAGTCACTGGGATTAGGATTTGGACATTGGGTCTGGGAAAAATGTCAAATATGGTAATGGGATAAGCATTTTGTAACCATGACCAGTCGAGAAATCGCGTATTTCCTGGGATCGAGAAAAATCAGAAAATGTTTCAAGCACCTTGCTCGTGTCAATTTTGAGCATATTTATTTATGTGCAGGGCTTGTCACAATTTCCCGGTCACAAAATGAGATCAAATGTTGAGGCACTTGATCTTAACCTTATCAGTATTATAGACACACTTTTACATTGTGTGAATATGTGATGATGTTTGGCACATCAGTTGAAGAAGCAGTGGAAATATTTTCTAAGTGGATAGCAGTGCTCTACACACATCCAAATTCATATTACAAACTGCCAACGTCACATACAGTTTTCTTGCCTCGCATCAAATCTTCAAAGCCAACCTCACAGAGGATAACCAGAAACGAGCAAGCTGAAACGAGGGCCTTGGCTAAGATGCATAGTAAATTCATCAGACAACGAAATGTAAAACGAGATAATACAATGGACAGGGCGGGCACTTTGCCTCTGAACTAATATAAAACTGAAAGGGTCTTGAAGCCAGTCAATTCGAATTCGCTGTAAGGGCTTAGGCGTAGAGAGTTCCAAGCGAAAGTAATGAACCAGCTATCAAAGAGGCATCAAATCAGAATCTCCTATCGAAAAGGTAGACAGCTTTAGTTTGAGTGACAGTGAGAGTGACTATGAAGAGGAGGTAGACAGCGCTATTGAAACAACACTGAAAAGTCTTTCAAAGCTAGAATTAAAAATGAATTGCTAAGTATGCTGGACAAAGAAAATGCCTTCCTTCAGAAACACGAGATTATTCATAAACGGAAATCTTTTAAGTAATTAAAATCAATGTCTTGTCTCTTATTTATTAGCAGCAGTTATTATTGTTTTTAATTAATCTAGTTATATGCATAAGCGATTAATAGCCCGCCTAGGTTAGCACTTGCTATCCGCGGGCCAAATAACACGTTATTTTAAAATGTAGGAAAATAAAGATTTTTGGATCTTTGTTGGGTCGTATTTTAATAGAGGCCGTAATTTTGCGGATACAAAGAGAAAAGAGCTGGTATTATATCCTACTATAACACTGGGATTTTTTTTGCTGAATTCTGCCTGTGGGAATGGGATTTGACAAGAGAAAATGGGAAGTGGAGTTTGGAAAAAATATGGGCTGGAAAATGCGATTGGTACCTCATCTTCAGAACCCTCTTGATTTCTCTGTTGTTATTGAGTGTCGGGTACTCCAAAGTTCCACGAGATGTTTTGAATTTGTGTTTCTATTCGCGAATCCGTGTTTTTATTCGCTCGAGCAAAGTTTAAGTTCATAGTTTAACCATTTCACTGTTCACGTTTTTCTATGGTTTATTGTCGAGACAGGGACGAGGTGGTGGCCGAGTTTATCAGAAGCCGGTTATGTATCATTATCATTTTCGGCCTTGGACATGGTCTGGAATGTAAACATGAATCCAGACCTTCTTAGCTTAGAGATGTCGGAATTGTTGAAAATAGTTTTTGTAATCTCTAAAGGTCTGTATTGGAGAACACCAAATAGCGCATCACATACTTCAGCGCAGTTTAGATCCATCCCTCGACCCTCTTTCATTTGCATAAGGGCAGGGGTTCGACCCCCGCCCTGTTTTTGGCGCGAAAACTAGAGTTCGTTTCCAGTCTCCAATATGCTGAGGCTCTTTCTGCAATCCAATATGGCCGATCAACAAACATCCGAGTCCAACAGTACGGGAACGTCTTCCAGCTCTCAGAGCCAGAGTGTTCCTTCTTCAGCAAGTATGGATTCATCAGGAACAGCTGCTACACTTCCTACTCAGGATGTTGTTGATGGCATGTCAGACGAAGAAGAACAAAAGATTTCTAGCTGGGGAAGGTTGTTTCCCTTGGGCACTGGTTTCCAGAAAGTTGGTAAGTGCTATTTTTCAAAAACCTATTTGAATACAGTACGTGGTATAATGGGAAGAACTTATTGAAAATAGGTGATTACAGTTCCGCCTTTTTCAAAATCCGATCACTTATTTATTAATAAATTCAGGGATGTTTGTGTTGTTATTGTAACTTCAACTGAAATGCGTGGTTCAATACTTTTTCCACCCGTCACCCGTCAAGCTTACATATACCATATGTTGTTTTGTTCCAGCCAAATCGAAACAAACTCTATTGGTTTTCCTACAAAAAATCTCTTTACGTCCGGCAAGTGGTGTGTAGTCACTATGTTTGATAAACCATTGGCACAAAACAATTCCCCACCCCCGGGCACAAAGGACTGAACTTTTCAGGGGGAGATGGTAACAGATGGAATTGAACCACTCATAAGCTTAACTTGTGCTAGATGCTAGATGTTGGTCATTTTCCTTAAATGACCATCTATATATATATATATATATATTTTTTTTTTTTTTGCATGGTTATGGACCAAGATAAAGTTCATAAGGTTGATAGACACGCCAAAAAAGAGCGAAGCTAACATCCATCCATCTTGATCAAACAAGCTTGGACAAGAAAGGATTTATAATATTGCATAAAGATCACCATCTTTTTGTGGGATATGGTGGGTAATCCCAAGCAGGCAAGTTATCTCCATCTTGCCTAGTGCTGAAAAAAATTTAGTTCATCTTGCTTGCTCATAGCTTAAGGTTACAGTATACCTTCAGGTCGGCAATTTTCTTCAAATTTGGATTTTTGGGTCAAAATAGTGGTCGAAGAATAATCTCTAATTTCTGAAAAAATTTTTTGGAAAAGGCTAAATATTGGCGGAGAAATGGCGGTTTTACGTTTTCACCGGAAGTAAAAGTTTACCTCTTGATTGACAGCCCTATAGCGCGTATGCAATCAACCGAGACGATTTTCGCGGGAATTACCTATATGGATGTCACGAATTGACTACTCAGTTGATCAGCATTGTTGTTCTGACTACCCAGCATCTTTGGTATTAGGCATGTCTCTATTAAGTTATAAGTAAACATAGACCATGTTTAAACCATGGACCAGTTCGAAAAAGCGAAAACAGCAAAGAACGAATGAAAATACATCAATGAGTGAAGAAGCGAAAGTTCGCCACGCGTATGAAGCTATAGTCATCGTATAAGGCGGGCAAATATTCGTGGTAAGAGAAAAGAAAGGTTCTGTAAAAATTTCAGAACTAGACAGCAATAACAGGGATGCTGACAGAGACTCTTCTGATGAGTCCGATATCGACGAATCGTCGGACTCATTGAGACCATTTGAAATATTATCCATGCACAGTTGCCCACACACAGTTGCTCTCCGCGCTTTCTTTTGTTTGTTTCCTTCGCTCAGCCACTCTAGCATTTGTATCCTTTTTAGTCTTCCCCATTTTGCCAGACCAGCTTCAAGAAAAACCGAGCTACAGAAAAATTATCTCTCTGCCTTCGGTTCCTTGAGCGCATTGCGAAACACAAGAGTTTTTTAGAGATTCGCGCGTAAATTTCACCAGGAGGTTAACGGTAGTAAACTTTCCCTGCACTGATTGGCTTAGTTATCTGAGAACCCAGTTGAAGGCGTTTGTGGGCGGAGTTTGTTTGCAAAGCAGAAAATTTTTCTTAGCGCTGTTTTCTCGAATAGATTTTTTCACTTGAAGCAGACACTTTAAAGAGTTATAACTCAAAGGGAATTTGTTCAATTGCTCTTAAATTTGGACAGTGGCTAGTTTAACATATAAACTACAAAAACATGTCTGGGAATTGTTAATTTCGAAATACTTTTTCTTCGAGAGCGATTTTTGTACGATCACTCCACATTTTTTTAATCCTATTTCGAAAATGTTCTGTAACTTTTTACTGCAATTGAATATGCCAAAACGCAGACACGTTTTTTAAACGCTTTGGGCCCTGAAACCGAGCAAAAAATTAAATCGGCGAAAAACAAAATTCGCTTTGACTTGTAGCTTTCGAAAGGTGATTTGGGCGCTCGCATTTAGTGGTCGTGAAAAATTCGACGATTCATTTTCTTTCAAAATTCTTGGTATAGTTCGATAGCCAGCCCCATAAGCTTTAATTTGATATGGGGGTTTAGGTATCTACAGCTTAAACTGCACACGCTACATCGCTTGCGCGCGAGACACCCCTGAAGGTATACTGTAACCTTAAGTTTAATAACCCATTCAAGCAACTATACATCAAATGTTTCCCTTATTGCATGGTAAATGGTCCTGCAAGCAATGCGTTTACTGTATTAATTTCCCCTTCTCCAATTTTTTTCCGTAGATCTTGAAAAAGATGTGAATATATTTGGCCGTGGTACAAACAATGATGTTTGTTTTGAGCCAAGAGCTTTTAAAAAGAACCCACAGTATCAAGCAATCAGCACAAAACATTTCAAATTGTACAGGGTATGTAACTATAGCTAATAGGTTTGTTTTCACTTTTATTAAAATCGATATGACCATCTATAATATTATTCATGATGATGTACTGATAGTGTAATAGTGAAAAACAGCCATTCAGTAGGCCACGTTCGAGATATCAATATTCTAACATGGCTCTGAGGCTTTCAGGACAAACTTCTATATTTTTGGTGTTGTTTTCTTTGTATCTAAGTCTCTTTTGGGAATTGAGAGACAAAAGAAACTTAAAAAATTTCCAAAAGCCTCGGAGCCATGTTAGAATATTGATATATGGAATGTGGCCTATTGTCTATAAGCTTAGGCCCAGTTGATTGAAGGGTGGATAACACTATCCTCCAGATAAATCAATGTGCTATCCACAAGATAGTGATTTATGGGGTTGATAGCATTGTAACCCTTTGAGCAACTGGGGCCAACTCCTTGCCCTCTCTAAGTTGTTTATCTGAGGTATATACCTCTTTTTTATCATTCTCTATTTTCCAATTGCCCATAATTCACTCTGTTTGCTCCCCAAATTTTACGTAAACTATTGTTGTGAAATGCTCTTAGGAATATGCAGACCTCCCAGGAGTATTTCACAACAATAGTTTACGTAAAATTTGGGGGGCAAACAGAGTGAATTATGGGCAATTGGAAATAGAGAATGGCAAATAAAAGATGATGAAGATGAATATTATCAAGAAACTACTCTTATGTCTTTGCTTTTACACTGGCTCCCTTTCATGGCTGTTGTTTTTGGATAGCTTCTGTTTTGGGTAAAATTTAGCCATCAGTATTCTGAATTTATAGTCTTATCAGTCAGCGACTAGGAGTAGGAGTACTTCTGCTTCAGAGTCCCCAAGATACAAATGATGTTTAACTAGTCCATCAGTTTTGCAGGTGACTCAAGTGAAATTTCTATTATGTTTAGGAATATGGTGCTGATGGAACATTTAATGTATTTTTAACTGATCTTAGGTAAGTCCAACAACTTAAACTACCCAGGTAAACAACTGCAGCATTTGATCAAGAACATCATCTGCCATTGCTGGCTGAAAAGCCTGAAACCATTTGACCACCCTGTCAACTCAAACATAATTTCCTTTTTTTCAAATTTCTCATCTGGTAAAGTATGTCATAAAACATAACTTCTTCTGGGCAGCTAGACTTTTGCTGTATTAAATTATGCTATTCCAAAGGATTATTTCTTGGTTGTAGACAACCTGCTTATTGCTTTAGACTTGTCATGGAGCAAAGGGCATCTACAGTTCTGTTCCAATGGTCCCTGTTGGCTGTTGTCTTGTCTGCTGTGTTCCAGCCAATGTTTGCTTTTCTCAGTTCTTCAAGTTAACTGGCCCTCTCCTGGTTTTAACATACCTTTCCACCTTCCTTTTACTCTGTGGATTTCACTTCAAGCCTTGCTTGGTAGTATCAGTGGTTGTTTCTCACAGTATGTGAGCTATCCAAGCCCATTTTCACCTTGCTGTCTCAGTTGGTATGTGACTTTCCTGCCCTGCTCCCCAGACAAACTTATAACTGCCTATATGAATCCCAAGCTGTGAACTTCAATTCTATAGAAACTCACCCTTATCTTATTGTATTTTCAGTTCAAACGGAACATTTGTTAATGGAGAAAAGATTGGTAATGTATTTCCATTCTTTTCCTATTTTTTGTTTCTTCCATTTGAATGTATTGTGCTTTGATTTTCAATAGCTAATTGTCTTTCAGTCCTTTCTACGTTAGTTTACACAATAATATTGTTTGGTGGTACATCAACTGAACAATGTCCTCTTAAGTTGAGGATAATTTGTAACAGAATTGAATTATTCTCATAACATTCTAACTGACAATGGCATGATAACAGAAAAAGAGAAATTGCTTGTTAATAGCTTTTATTTGGGAATTTAGTTTTTAAATTTGTTTTTAGATTTCTTTTCAACAGCTGTCTGGCCGTTGTAAACAATTAAACAGCATGGATGATTAGATTGTAATTTGATAAAATTGCACCTGACCTCTTTTGCTTGATTCGATCTTTGTATTATTTACCATTTTAGGTAGAAACAATACACATCCATTAAATAACAATGATGAAATTTCATTATCACTAAAGAAACACAAAGGTAAGGAGTTCAATCAGATGAGTGATTATTCAAAATAAAAACAAGATAATCAAACTAATTTAAGATAAAAACGTTCACTGGCTAAAAACATCAGTGATGCTCTACGAGCCAACAAACTATTCCTCCTATGTTATTTCCAACATCTTAAAGCGGAAATTTTCCAAACCACCCACACACGCCATCTCCTCACCTGAAGAGTTGGTTTGCATGTTTTTTAAATGGGCTGTGCCTCAAGAGAATCCTAACCGTTTTGCTGTCCTTCCCCTCATCAGTGTCATGCAACTACTAACAAGAATTCGTCAAAGGCACAACATTCAAGTTGTAAATAAGCCCTTCAAGACTTTACAACAAGAATTTCCTTCTCCCAAATTCAGACTATCTATTGAACATCAACCAAACGTGATTTATAAAATACCCTGTGCCAATTGTGATTGGTGTTATGTAGGTGAAACCAGCCGATGTTTTGAAACTCGTAAGAAAGAACATATCAGGAATATCAAAACATGTGCTACTGGATCAAACATTGCAAAACATGCGTGATCATTCGACCATCACATAGATTTTGATAATTCTAGTGTCATTGACAAAGGCTCTTTTCGCATTAGAAAAACTTTAGAGGCTTCGCTCACCTCTGCTACCAAGCATGCTGACAATAATTCTAAGCCGATTCCAAACCAGTATAGTATTCTTTTTAAACAATAGTCACCTAATTTACACATTTTTACTTTGCTTTTGTTCTTCTTATTACTTTTATCTCGCCTTTTCTTGCATTCATTTTATCATTCTGCATTCCATTTTTATCCATCAAAGGCTGTAGATTGACAGTCAGAAGCTCATGTTCTTTTTTGAATTTTTTGAGCCAGCGAACATTTTTATCTTAATTTTGATTATGTCTCATCCTGGCTGCGCTTCAATCTTTAATCAAAAACAAGATAGTTATATGTAATGGTATATTCGGTTTTCTTTTTTTCAAATTTCATTTTATGTCTTTTATTTTATACCTTTTTATAGCTTATGTATTTCAGAACATCAGCCAAGCTGATGAAGAGTTTAAGTCACTTCCAGAGGTAGGAAAATTTTCATTGTTGCTTATTGGGCAAATCCACAAATAGACTGGAAAAGTCACTGTTGGTGGGTCATAAGGGACATAAGGGAGAGACCTTTTTTTTTTGGAGGGAGAGCCCCCCCCCCCCCCTTTCTCCCTTGGGCAATTTCCAAAAAGCAATTCCTGCACAGCCAAAACTGCTGAAAAACAAAAAATGCAAAGGGAGCCTCAGGAAAAAAGAATCAAGCAAGTACTTTCTACTATCCAGGTTTCTGATGTTAAAAAATTCTTGCCCAATCTTTTGCCCACCAAAAAATCGTACACAACCTGAAGGTGACAGAAAATTTCATGCCTCAGAAAATTTCCCCAACCCAACCCCCCTCCCCCCAAAAAAGAATAATGGTCTGTGACTAATAATAGCTTGCAGCCTCTTTCAGTGATAGTATCGGTATTTGTATGTCTTACATCAGAAGGTAATGGCCAATTCCCTCTATGACACACGCCTGCAAGGAATCATCTGATGGTAGTTGTATTCATCAAAACAAATATCCAGTCCAAGATGATGAATACAACTACCATGATTCCCTGCAGGCACATCTGATAGAGGCGATTGGCTGTTAACAGCTTTTACGAGAAGATAGTAATGTCAGAGTAAACATGAAAAGTTAGATTGTTAAATGCTTAGCCCGAATCCTCTATAAAAGCATAGACAGAGAGTGAATTCTATTAGAATATCATTCAATTACTGGTATTTATTTTCTAGGTTGTACCAGACTTTCCATTTGGAGTTTTATTAATATCGTTTTAATAATTATTATTAAATTATTTCCTACAGGATCTAAGAGAAAAATATGTTTTGTCTACTGTCATTGGACGGTGAGTTAAAAAACTGGTTCCCAACAATATTAAAATATCTGTTACAGTCAAAACAGCTCAAGTGTTCCTGCCAATGGTGAATGAATGAGTTCATTATCAGAAATTTGATTTCATTACTCGCTTCAATAGTCCATTCTTCAAGTGAAGAGTAGAAAATTCAAACCAAGACTTGATCTACCAGTAATACTCGAATTTTGATTGGATTAATGAACAATACACTTATACCATATTTGGAATGCTAAGCACCAGGACTTCTCCCTTAGTGGCAGGAAAGATATCAAAGATGACTGACATCAAAGCAAGTTTTATGTAAGGGGCAGAGAAGGTAGGGTTTGCGTCAAGATACCTAACTATGTTTGGAAAGGTTTGTTTTAAATAAAGTTCTTTAATTGAATCAAAATTCCAGTATTGGATCAAATCTTGTTTCAAATTTTCTGCTCTTCAGTTGAATAACGGACTATTGAAACAAGTAACGAAATCAAATTTCCAATAATGAACTCATTCATTCACCCTTGGCAGGAACCCTTGAGCTGTTTTGACTGTAAGTCATCCAAGGTCATAAAAGAGTGGAAAAAACAGCCCCCCATGTCTACTATGGGTAGATAAATAACAAACAATTAATTATTAATCATCCTATTTGTTATTATGTCTTATTAGGGGTGCATGTGGTGAAGTACGCCTAGCATTCAGCAAGGGAACTTGCGAGAAATTTGCAGTCAAGATTATCAGCAAGAAAACATTTTCAGTTGGGGTGAGTTTCATGTAAACCAGATACTGGTACCTTGTGTTCATAACAACACTGTTGGTAAGTGAACCTCAGCTTTCGGCAAAAAAAAATTAAGGTGGGATGGGTTTCATGTAAGTGGGTATAGTGGTACTGTCATAAGAACATCATTGGTAGAGAATTCAGCTTTGAATTTATGTATATTTCTCAGCCTGTCTGTGCAGTTTTCTTTTTTCTTTCTTTTTTTGTTTTGCCCCCTATCAAAGTCCTAGTGACAGTTGTCTGAATAATTACTTTATAATTAAAAGTACCATCTGTGTTTCAGCCCAGACAAGCATCTCTGAGGGATGAGGTTGAAATATTAAAAAGACTTCATCATGTAAGTACTTATTTAAATTAGATATTCTGTGATTTATACTTAAATCCAGTAATTTGTCAGATTCCAGCTGCATAGTACTTTGTTCCACAAGCAGCAAAGTGAAACAAAATCGTTCTTCTTCCTTTCCTTCCATTGTTTGTTTCACTCTCAATTAACTATTCTCTTCAAATTTTGACCAAATTCCTTGCTTGCTTGTTCATATATTTTGGCACTCCCCTTCTTTTTAACTGCCTCAGCAGTCCTGTAATGCTCTGGCAACCTTGACATCTGTACATGTTATGGGATATTTAATAGTATCAGATGATGTCTTTACTTTCTGAGGTATTAGCCACCTTGATTCAAACAGGTTGTCATGTTGCAAATTATTAGGTGAAAATACATTGCACCTTACCTAGCATTGTAGACCTTATAATAATGATGTACAGAGGGCCAAATGTGTGCCAAGGGCTATGTATCTAAAGTCCTTTTTATGCATTGCATACCTGCAAATGCAGTTACCCAGCATCACTTTTATACTAATAATGCTTACAGAGCTTACAATACCTGCAAAGGGCTTTTAGCTGCAGCTGTTTGCACCCATTGTTAAGGTCATTCCCCAGTATTGCACTGCGCATCCCTACTGCGCATAATGTCATGCACGTGCGCATTAAAAAATGGCAGCTTTTTGTTTACAGCTGGACCTCGCCATAGAGGTAAATTGTCATTTTATTGCAAACAAGTATGGTGACCTATCATTTTTTTCTGTTGCTTTGAATTGAGTAATAAATTTCTCTGTGTAACATAAATATGGATCAATTCTCAGTGTACGACAAAAAGCAATCGTCAGAAACGTGAATTTAGCAAGCAATTGTGACTACAATCATGATGCTATTATAAGGATTTATATGGGTATAAACAAGGTGCTCTTGCTCCTAAATGAACATGGGGACCCCTCATTTTTATTTCAAAATTTAAGTTCCTATAATATAAACAATCAATAGGCAAAGTTTCACAAAAATCTCAGTGCAGGTTCTATTTCAGCGGAATGACCTTAAGTAATCCTTTCTACTGACCTACATCTGCCCTAGCTTGTAAGCTATACTTTGCTGTCTTCAAATTTTATAAATGTATCCATTCAGTATTATCACTATTGCAGCAAGAAGATTTTACCAGTTTAGTTTAATGGATATTTCTGATAGTCAATTCTTTTACTGACTGCCATACTTTCTCGTGATGAAGTTCTGGGAATTTAGTGCTATATAACAACAGATTAATGTCATCCATTTTATGATCTCTTTTTTTTGTTACCATTCTCCTTGCTAACGAAGATATAATACAGATATTATGAGAAATGCTATACTGAACACTTAAAGTAAGAATTTAACTTTGTTTATCAGCACTTTATCAGTGGATTTCACAACCAGTCTTTTATCTCTTTCAGCCATGTGTGATCAGAATTGAAGACGTTTATGAAACAGCTGAAGTCTTGTACATTGTTCTTGAACTGTACCATTTCCTTAAAATATCAAATATTTCTCGTGTGATGATAAAGCTTTTAAATATTTTTGCTGATCCAAGCATTTAACTAAAATTGTACTCACTCACTGGTAAGAAGCACTGATGTGACACTCAAGTAGTGATAACAAATATGTCATCAGGCCCATGACTGAATTTTTTCCTAGCAGATATATTGTATCAGAGAAGGTGTTCACTTAGACTGGGTGACTATTAAGGCAAGGCATTAGTCTATTGGAGTTGTCCACTTTGGATAGGAGTCTACTTAGGGTAGCTGTCTAGTTTGTTGAAGTGTCTGCTTGTTGCATACTTCTTTTAGAAGTGTGCTTAGAGGAGGTGCACACTTTGTTTAGGAGTCTACTTAGGTAAGGTACTCGATTTTGGAGTTGTTGGATCATGTGTACTGAAGGCATCTGCAGTTGAGTGTTGATTGATATCCCGATCGATACCCTAAATTGACCCTCAATAAACACTTGATTGGCATCTGATCGATACTTGGTCGACACTCCATCAACACCCTGGTTGACACTTGATTGACACTTCATCAACATCTAAGTCATCAGTCAGTTGAGAATCAACTAATTCTCGTTTGATGCACACGAGTGGCTCAACACTCGGCCCACTATTGACCGACTGTTGATTGAATGTCAATCAAGATGATAATTATGTTGATTAAGTTTCAACCAAGTATTGATCAGGATGCCAATCGAGTGCCGATGGAGATGATGATCGTAGGATCAACACTCAGCCATGGACGCCTGTGGTACTTACTGCTTAGGGTAGATGTACATTTGGATAATGTTTCTCCTTAGTGGTGGGTGGGGGGGGGGGGGGTGGTTTCTACTTAGATGGAGGTGTTTGTATAGGGAGGTGTTTAGTCAGTGGAGGTGTCTTCTTAGAGGAATGTACACATCAGGGATGAGTCTTTGTAAGGGAGGTTCCTGCTTGGATGGAGGCGTCTGCCTTAGAAGATGCCTTTTTTGCTTGGAGAGTATTGGTTTCTGCTAACAGAAGATTTCTGAGTGGACAGAAGTGTTTGTATAGAGGAGGTGTCTCTCAAAGCAGATTGGCCATTGGTAGAGATAAAAAGATTTAATACAATAATTTATTTTACAACAACTGCAGAAATGCTTGCACACTCATTGGCTAATTTTCGTTGTCAATAAATGGACAGACAAATGAATTTATAAATTATACAACAAGGAACCTTTACCATTTTTGTGAGAATAACTAACCATAAGGTTATCTAGTCATTTTTGCTTTGGTTTAAATGATTATTTCTTGATCTCATGCATTTGAGGACGGATTTAATTGACAATATTCTCTGGTATCTTCTCTTGCTTGTTTTGTTTTTGTGTTGATTCATAACTACAGTGTAGAAGGTGGTGAACTCTTTGACCGTGTTGTTAGCGTCAGAAGATTTGAAGAACCCACTGCAAAGCTTCTGTTTTACCAGATGCTTGTGGCAGTAAAGGTGGGTAAACTGCTTGTTGCTTCTCTGTTTTGAAGGGTCTTCTCATGGGGAAAAACCGCTACCAAAGTAATCACTCCGATAAAAAAGAAACAAGACGATCCATAGAATCAATCAGAACTTAAAGAAAATAGAAGTAGCGGACGCGAAGCATGAGAAAACCTGTGCGAGCGAGTCAAGATTGGTTTTGGTTTTACTTCTCATTGAAGTAAGTTTTTAAGCCAATCACTTAGCCTAGTTATACAAAGTCATATCGAATCTGAATTATTTTTGACGTTCAAGTGGAACGATAACTGCAAAATGCTCTATTTGTTTGACAGTATTTACATGAGCAAGGAATAACGCATCGAGATCTGAAGGTATGTTATAATGAGCTGACAGTTCTGTAAAAGTATCCTTTGTAAAAGAGTTGTGGTAATTAAAAAATGGTTTAGATATGACAAATTCACAGTAACATGGTTTATTTATATTTTTAGCCTGAAAATGTTCTTCTATTTTCTGAGAAGAATGAAACGGTGATCAAGGTATGACCATATTTCCATCAAATTTAAGGTTTGTATTTTTTTCCTGGCTTAACGCAAGTAACGGTAAACTGTTAATATTGCTTCATGATAAAAAGCTGTCTGGGAATGAAAATGAATTTTACTTAAAGCTGAACCTACTGCAAACCATGAGAGAGTTACAATGTTTAAAAGGTAGTGACAATTGGATGATGGAAAAATGCTATTTCAATGTACATATGCGACAGCTTTGCCTTTGCTAGTACCCCAGCACACGAGAACCTGCTCGCGCTGTGCCCTCGTCAACTTTCACGCAATAGAAATCTTTAGCTCGTAGTCTAATTGTTAAGTACATACTGGATGAAATGTTATTTTAAATGAATTTGAGATGCAGCGGCAAGTATTTCAGGATTTCTAAATACAGCGTATTAGGTGCAAATACCTGCGTCTGATATTGGGATTTACCTAATGAAACATATTATTAATGAATATTAGAGATCACAATTCAACTATTTTGATCTGATAACTTGTCAGAGTATCTTCTTTATGCAGATAACTGATTTCGGATTGTCTAAAGTGGTTGGAGAACAGAGTCTAATGAAGACTTTGTGTGGTACTCCCAGTTACTTGGCTCCAGAAGTCCTCTTAACAGCAGGCACTGGAGGCTACTCCAAAGCAGTGGATCTCTGGAGCTTGGGGGTCATATTATTCATATGGTGAGTGAGTGAGAAACGGACTGGTGATAATATTCACATTATAGTAAATGGTTTAAATCCAGTACCCAGTTGTTGTTTCACAGCTTTTTCTACTACATAGCCTGTGAGTGGGTCACTCCGAGGACATTAGAAAGTCAGAGTCAGAGTCTGCTCAGAGGATGAGCGTTTTTCATTTAAGTTTCTATTGTCCAAAGTTGAAAAATGTTGAATGAAATAATTGTGACGAGTTACCGTAGTGATTCGATTTAGCGCCCTCCTTCCAGTAAGCGCCGTCTTTCTAAAAGCGGCGTCCCCCATTAAGCTCAGTACTTTTTTATAAGCGTCCTTGTTCAAATTAGCGTCCCCTTCCTATAAGCACTCCCATAGCGAAAGTAACATTTACGATACTGACATAAAATAGACTGATAAAACGAATAAATAAAGACCCCGAGACCCCTGTTACATAAGAACCTGCCATACATTTATATATAGAGCCTGTTTAGGTTAACTTCAGGATTAACTTCAGGATCTTATAATATATGCCTTTTTTTGTAGTCTGTTTTTTCTTAGTGGCGTTTAAGAATAGAAAAATTCTAACGGTGCTCATCTTTAACCTTGCTTTGTAGTCTTGGAGGCTATCCTCCGTTTTCTGAAGAAATAAAGAAGCACACGCTTAACGAACAGATTATCAAAGGATTATACACATTTCCGAAAACTTACTGGAAAGCCGTCTCGCCAAAAGGTAATTACTTCCAACTTGCTACGGTTTAGTCTCTTACACGGGCATTATTTGGGTTTCCCTGGGATGAGCCCCCGCCCCACACAACCGCCCCCCTCCCCATGAACGGCCGTCAGGAGAAAGAACCATTGTGGGACTATTTCTTACAAAGAAGTTTTAGTTTTTTGAAGATCGCACATTGTTTCTTCTCTTCGGAGAAGCGGGTCGCTAGATTTTTTGCGACATCATGACAGACGCATAGTAAATGCAATAGTGAAAGAAATAATGACACTCTTTTTGCCTGTCAGTCTTTTAAGATGCAGCTGAAAGGGATTCGCTTTAGTTTTTTCCTCAAATCAACAAAAAAAGAACAAGCACTGGCGAGTTAATGACTAATCAGTATTTTATTACTTATACTTTAGGGCGGTTTTCAATTGAGTGTCGTTAAACTAAAACCAAAGTAATCACTTTAGCCAGTCACAAAGGACACAGCCAATGCAGTGAACCAATCAAAACTCCAAGTAATTACATGTAGCTGACATAAAGCGCGGGAAAACTTGTGTGAGGGAGTTGCGATTGGTTTTGGTTTTACTTCTGATTGGATGAAAAAATGGCGCGAGTTTTTCAGCCAATCGTTTAACATAGTGATGCAAAACCAATAACGTTTCGACACTCAAAGGAAAACCGCTCTAATCTCAGAGAAAATCCTAAATTTGCATTTGCACAGTGTGATCTAAAGCCTGTACTGAGTGTTATCGTATAATTTCATTTACTTGATTGTATTGTTGTTCTGTTGTATAGCCATTGATCTAATTAAGAAGCTTCTGACTGTGGATCCGAAGAAAAGAATAACTGTAGAAGAAGCTCTTCAGCATCCGTGGATCTCAGTGAGTTTCTCGTCATTTTATTCTTAACTCATAGAAAATACCTTTTTCCGTTTACGATGCCACCTCAGTGGCTTTTTAAAACATCATGCAGGTAACTGATAAAGGTTATGTACAGTGCATATCTACCCTGGAGGAATTTGAAAACGGAGGTTTATTTCTCCGGTTAGGCCTACTGTCCACACTAATCCGTCACGAAAACGGAGCTTTTCGAAAACGCTCTTCAAACCGATGGCGTCACGATAATCCTGTAATTTCCCTGATTGAGTCTTCGTCAAACAGAATTCCAAAACGACCGGTGGTTGTTGCGTTTTTTAATTTCTCCTGCGTAGTGTGGACGGAAAACATTTGTTGCGTTTTCAGAGTGAAACCTGCGTTTTGAAATCCCTCCAGCATAGTGTGGACGGGTCAAGTCTCGATGGCTTTTCAAAACACCCAAGTGAACTGATAAAGGTTGTGTGGGATCTGTTTGCGTGCACATTCCACAAGGAAAGTTCGTATTTTTTTACTTGCTGTCTTACATCCGTACTTACATCCATTGTGATATGGTTTTAGGATGACGAGGAAGTCATAGACAAAGCGAATCAGCTGATGTCTTCAGTATCATCAGACATGCCGCCACCTTCTGGGCCTGTGAGTACTGTGCACATTGAATTGCTTGCCTTAGCGTGTAAAGAGAGAAGCAAATGAGCAACCAAAACAGTTTTTAGCTTTTAATTTCCAGGATAAATAATTGGGGAGCAGTGATGACGCAGTGGTGAGAGTGCTCGCCTCTCACCAATGTGGCCCGGATTGGATGCTGGCCCGGTGCCATATGTGGGTTGAGTTTGCTGTTGGTTCTCGCCTTGCTCTAAGGGTTTTTCCCCGGGCTCTCCGCTTTTCCTCCCTTCGCAGAAACCAACCTCTCCAAAATACCAATTCGATTAGGATAGACGATAATGTTGTTTTTGAAGAAGTTATCTTAGATCGATGTGTTCGAACCTTTTTACAATATAGCACTGGTGAAGGTAAACAAAAGCCACCGAAAATTTTGTACAGAAAATGAGACCGGTATAAGAAAACTTCATCAATTTGTCCATAGCCGATCGTGATACTGGTAGCAGTGTTTTTAGGTACATTTCTTTTGCACAATTACAATAGGTTTCATTCATACTAAATTCGACGTTTAACCATGACTTTAGAGAATCGATGAAGTCAGTATCTGCTCATAGAAATTCTAAATTTCTTAACAAAGTCCAATTAAAGCCGCGCCGGGGGTTTATTGTGTATTGTTGGTAACGACCATCTTGTAATGACCAACAGCCAATTGTTTTCTGAAAAAGAAATAGTTAATTACAAGCAAATTTTAAGTGAAAATTGGCCGAGCAGTCTTATTGAAATTTTTTCAGTGAAAACTGAGGTAATTTTTGTTTTCTTCTTGGGCGCAAACAAACATGGGCATTTGGGAGAAGAATTTCTCAGATTCTTTTACACCAGTTGAAAGTTTTTCTTCTGTCTTTTTGCAGGTGCTTAAAAAGAGGCACCCTTCTGATGAAGATGGCAGCCCAGGCCCCAGACGGAAACGAATCTCCACCGATAGTGTTGAGAGTGACAGCACAACAGTTCTTTCGTGACCAAATTACGCATTACCGTCACGCAGAGCTTAATTAAAATTGGGGCCGAGTAGGGTGCTTTCTAGAAACATAACAAAGGGCTTTTTCGTATGATGGTCGATAGATGCGGTGATGTTGAAATAGTATAATCTTTGAGTCGTTTGTAATGATTGCATGAACGCGTTGGAGGAGATGAAGGTTGTCTCTGTACCCATTCGGAAATAATGCGCATTTTCTGCCGAATCATCGTTTTATTTCCCAGGAGTTTACGGCAGTTTTTCTCCAATGGGTAAATGGTGTACTCCAAAGTGTTACACCTCAGCTTGACGTCATGTCGTTTCGTCATGTTGCTTAGCAACACCACTCATGCCACGGGTTTAAACTGAAAGGGGTTTTTGTTTCCCTAATTGCAGTCAAGACTTGACATAACATCATGGTAGTGGAAATAACGTTAACAACTGTAACTAGTATGTGTAACACCACCCTTTAATTGAAAGCTCACCTCTAGTGTAAAAGTCACCACCACAATTGCGGTTAAGAAACTGCAGACCGTGTCCCTGTGCACATATATCCCGTTTGGGAGTTTCTGCATCGTAACAGAACCCTAAACATTTTAAGGTTTAGATTTAGTTTTCTGATCGATAACCGAACTGTCATATCCTTACACACGCGATGTAATAGCAGTCCTTTGATGTGTGTATTTAAGGGTGCGTTCCTTTGGGGTGATCTGGATCAGGATGAGTGATCCAGGATCACTCGGATCATAGTTCATCAAAGGAAACGATGTATCCGTGACCAGAGTGAATTCATCGGTTCCTTTGATGCACCATGATCCGAGTGATCTTGTATCACTGATTCAGATCCAGATCACCTCAAAGGAACGCACCCTTAATTGTTGTGGCTTCAACACCTCTCGTTCTCTTGACGAAACTCGGTGATCTTTGCCAGGCAAAGTGTTTATTCTGAAATAGATTCAAATGTGTTTTAAAAAGAGGGTGTGGAGGAAAGGAAGATGACAGCTTATTTTGGCATTTAGGGAAAACGTGCTACTATATCCACACACTGTTCAAAGCAATTAAACTAATTTATGCAGCCAAGTTGAAAACTTGGAACACACTTCATTTTCCATGTGTACAATAAGCTCCCTTCACTGTTGGGATGCTGGTCACGGCACGCTCGACCCCAAAACTTTCGCTTTCTTCACAGTAATAAGCGAAAGAGGGGCTCTAGGGTCGAGAATGGGATTCTGGTCAGGTTACCCTATCATGACAGGAGAGTGTTACCTATAGGAACAATATCTTTATAGTCGCACCTTTCAAGCAATGAGAAATTTAATCATTACTGGTCCGTCTTCTGTTACTCACGAATATTAATATATAGTTTTTTTATGCTTGTCAAACAAGATCAATTATTGTTCAAAGTTGAACTTATCATTGTTTGGGTATTAAAGAAATGTCGTTTGAAACATCAGAGTCAGCTTTGAAGTTGGTGTGGTGAATGGAGACCAGGTAGAGGAACTTGAAAAATTGTATTCATGCCCAAACGTCTATGGCTAAGGCCCAGTTCAGACGAACTTTTCATGAGCCGAACCTAATACGTTGAATTAAGTGCATGAAAAGTTCGGCGTCTGAATCAGTTAAGGACGGCTATTTGAATTTGGAACGGCACAGCCGTTGTTCTCGCCTAGCTTAGCCGGGAATTTCGGCTTTGGAACGGCTTGGATTCAGACGTCGAACTTCTCATGTGCCGAACCTCCCGGAAAACCGCTGACCTTTCGATGTGTTTTGGTTCAAACTAAATTTTAAAAGTTCGGCGAATTAACTTCGACGTTTGAATCAACAGGCGTACTTTTGATAATTTGGGTCGGTCCAAATTCGAATTAAGTTCGGCTCATGAAAAGTTCGGCGTCTGAACTGGGCCTTATGGGCGCCGTGATCCCATCTTCTCCACTCCAACTGAGCCTGTTCAAAACCCTCTCGAACATCTAAATTTGATAGATGTGTCTATGGTGGGAACAGAGCAGTGGAATTACTTATTTTCCACACGACTGTGATACTTTTTCCTTGTCTGACATCTCACAGGTTCAAAATAAAATTTTACAGATCTCATTGTCCCATAGTACCCGTTTTTGGCACATGCGGAAATTTCAAACGTCCGTGATAAGAGAGATCATGCGCGTTTGTTTTGTTTCTGAGATAAAATATCTTCACGTCTCACACTCTGCTTTGCTATTAATAGAATATTACACACTGACGGGACTCTTTTTCCCAAAAATCTGGTCAAACACAATGTGAAGTTAATTTTTTTTTCATGCAGGCCGAGCTTGATTAGTTTGACTACAGAGCAGTCGTGGATGAATGAATTGGCAACAAAAAAAAACTTCAAAAGACAGGGCTGGGCTTTTAGCTTTTCATTATTTTAATGAAGAATTAGTTTTTAGTAAACGGAATACTTCGGTTGCAATTAAATGAACGGTCGAGAGCCATTGACTATAATGGTTGAGTAGAGGGGCTAAATTCTCTTTGCGTTGGTTTTGCATTTCGACGCTTAGGGATGGGTGCATCAGATTTTCTGTGTTCTTTGTGATTGGTCAGAGTTATTACTTTGGTTCTGGTTTAACGACACTCAATCAAAAACCGCTGTATTTAAAACGAAAATCATATGACTGCCCACACGTTTACGAGTTATTTAAGTCATATATCTGTTTTTCGCGCCACTGTGTCAAATCTGAAGCGGGCCTGGTAAGTTTGTGAAGGTATGGCTTTTACGCTTGTTATGTAAGGGAGTATCAGATCTCCCAAAAACATAAACTTGGAGCACAAATCTAGCCTGCATAAGAGGGGTAAAACGGGGGAGAAGGTAAAGGGGAGTGGGGAAGTGGGGTATGGAGAGAGAGGGGACATTTTCATCGCCTCCATAGCCTGCGTAGCAAGCGTTTCTGTGGGGTTCGCGAGCAAAGAATTACAGAGCAAATAATGGAGCGACCCCATCTTTCTTTTTTTTTTGGCTCTCGCCCCATTTTCCGCGCAGGTAAAACACCGAAAATCCCGTTCCTCGGTCTTTCTTTGCTGTCAATTCCCACGGAAACGCTTGCTACACAGGCTATCGCCTCCATTTCCCCTTCCCCGTTTACGCCTGCATTACAGGCTACCATAACTCCATCCAAATGCTTTTTTCACATTGAAAGTATGCAAGGGTTGCTTTCAGGCTCGCTGATACATGAAAATTTGAGGGTCGTTGGGCAGTTTTCTCAAAGGAAACCGGAAGTATTTTTGCTTCATTACGTCACTTGTCTCAACGATCGTATGATGTCTCTTACGTGCGTGTGTCTTACATGACGCCTCACTACAAACAAAACATGGCGGACCGGCGATTGGAATATTTTGCTGTCAGCTATTTATAAACCTTTCATAACGTTTATGTCTTCTTTTCAAGCTGTTCTCTTACCACTGGTGAAAGTGCTCACTTCTCATTGTAAATTTAAATGAAATGCAAGAGAAAACCTACTTGAAAGTCGTCCTTCTGGGAAAAGTGAACAGCGGAAAAACTTGCCTTGTCACTCGATACATCACTCGCTCTTTTAGCGAGGAAACACCTAGCGTAAGTAGATTATTTTTTTCAACAATTTTTTTAATTTTTTTACAAAAATTTTTCGTTACTGTACGTTTAAGGCTTTAAAAGGAATAAATTCTGCGATAAAGTTGTATTTTTTTTACTAAAGCTTAAAGTGAGCTTATATTTTCACACAAATATAATTTGGTGTCGATATAATAAAGCTTATTCAAGGTGGCATATGTACTCTACCTTTTTAAATGTCCCTACTTTTAGGTGTTATAGATATAGGCGAGCTATAGCATTTCTAAAGCTTTAAACCCGGATTTGAATTGCTTAATTAGAAGGACATTGGACCCTCGCCTCTGAAACGCATTTATCTTCGTCATCACGCGAAGTGACAATTTCCTTCGAAACAAATTTAATATTGAATCGTTAGATATGCTTTGCGTGGCTGCTCTAAATAAAAATCAAAAAAGGGGGAATTGAAATTAAATAAGGAAAGTGAAAATGCGTTATTTGAATATCTCTTCAAACATATTTGTCGTTTCCTCTTCCAGAAGGTTCTCTTTTGGCCTCAGTTATTCCAAGATCATTCAAAAAATACGGAACGCTTTGTAACGGCATTTACATTTGCTTAAACATAGCCGCTTTAAATGGTGGGAATCAAAAGGCATAATTTTTTATCTTATTGTGAATTCTTCAGAAAACTGAAATGACAAAACTGTACTTGGTTTCATGTACAAACAGAAACTTATGCCATGAGAGTTTTTACATGGCAATCTGTTGAAAATGAGAACTGTGAAGTCTGGTTCACTGGGCAGTCCAAATTTTGCAACATGTACTGGGAAGATGTACTGCTCATGTAGTAGTCTCAGCAGGTTGCTTTTTCAAAACTTTACACCAAAGAAAACAGTTTGTTGTTTTTTCCTTTCATGGTTGGTAGACAGTATTATTTCAGGAAGGCAACCAGGAAAACAAAATTATATTGATTGAGTTCTACTGATTGAGCACTTGGCCAGGGTCAGTGTGTTAAGTGGTTTATTTTGTTTGCCAGTTTGCATGGTTCTCTTGGCCTAAGACATTTTACTTTCACAGTGCCTCTCTCCACCCATGGGTATGAATAGATACCAGGGAATTTAATGTCAGGGGCAACAATGTCGTACATTGTTTTTCTCTGTTATTTATTTATTTTCTATATTCTAATATTGCTGCTGAAAAACCCTTTTCAGGGATGCTTAATATAGTGTATGTAGCCCTGTGATGTACTAGCACCCTATCCAGGGGGTGAGGTGAGGGGGTGGGGGGGGGGGGGGTTAGAAATACTCATAGTCGCTAGTCGCTGAATGTTACAGAAACCAGGCTACGCTCCATTGTATCTGTATTAAGGCAGTGCAACAAGGTCGGTCACAACTACATATCAACAAGTTGACAGTGATAAATACAAAACATATACAAGCATTCAGAGGGAAGTTACTTGGATATTCACATGATATTCTCAAAGAAAAATATTTTGAAAGTAACTTATGGTCTGCCTGTGTAAATTATATATTATATTATTACTTTGTGTATAAATATTCATGTTATTCAATTTACATAGTAATGTTTGGTGGGTTTGAGGGTTCATGTCATTAATTATTAAGAGAATTACATGCTGAACCCATATAGTGGTGTTTTATTCCTTTGATTGTTAATATCCTGTTTTACTCCATAAAAAAAGCCATGAAATAGTTGGGAAGAAAAACTTTAGGTATTCATAATAATTTCATGATTTTGTTATAGCATGGGGATTGGTTTCATTTAACCCCCTCGATTAGTTACTATATTATTTGCCTCTTCTAGTGGTCTGTAAAAATTATGTAACTTTTAAATATTACTTGATCTTTTGTGGAAAACCATTTAAATTAAAAATGTAAATTATGTTTAGGTTTTGCCATTTTTAATTTCCTGTGCAAAATATTGATTGAATTGGTTTCATTGCATATGACAGAAAGATTATAAATACTTATTAGCATCTACAAGTACAGTCAAATAAAAATATCAATTTTACTTGTGACAGATTGCATACTGTGCAATCTCTGATTGGCTAAGATGCCATGTTTTATTGTTGCATACGCTCTCTAAAACAAGGCATGGCAATATCAATTAAAAATGTACTGTACACGAGTAAATACATGAACAAAAGCAATTTTTTTTCCCGTATACATTACTGGTAAACTGCTAAATTGTCTGCAGTTCTGATTTTCACCAGCAAACAATATATTTAAGGTCTTTTAAAGAGTTGTTTTGATTTCTTTGCCAGTTCTAAATTCTCGTACTTGAACTCAATTTAAATATGTTCATGGAATAGTTTGGAAAAGACCAGTTTGTTCCAACATGTTTTACTTGCTTCTTTTGAGAGGATTGTTCTGATCTTGAGAACTACTTGTTTTTGGCAAACTTTTGTGTTTCCTCAATGTCCGTAATATTTGTTATTTTATATGCAAAATATATTTTTTTTAATGGGTTCATTTTTTTTACAGACAATTGGAGCAGCTTTTTGTAGAAAGGATCTTTATATACAAGGCAGGAATCTATCATTAGCAATATGGGTAAGATTTTGAATGTAATGTTATCTTATTATCCTTAAATTTTGTCTGGATCTTAATTATATCATTTGTTACTAGAAACTTCTTTTTCAAATGTTAACAACCCTTTTTTTAATTAAGGACACTGCAGGAGCAGAAAGATATCAAGCTATGAGTGCAATGTACTACCGCAGTGCCAGAGCAGCCATCTTATGCTATGGTTTGTAGTGACAAGCTTGTATTTGCTTTAGATCTTGATCTTCTAGAGAAGAGTTTTCTGCTTTTTCTGTAAAACCTACGATATTTATTTGTTTTGAACAATTTTTTAAAGTTGTATAGATTACACAACGTTAAAAATAACTGAGATACTGTGCGTCTTCTCGTCGGTCAATGGGTGTATCTAGATGAGAGTATGCACTAAACAATGTTGTGACGTTTTAGATTCATGCATATTCTTGAGAAATATTTTATAAAAGTAATACTTATAGAGGACTTTTTCCATGTTCACATAGCCCCATCTAAATACTTGGAGAGGTTGGGAGAATTCTTGAAAGTTATGCAAACCCTCAAGTGTGTCTCAGGTTTGCATAATTGTCTTGAATTGTCCGAACACCAATTGTGTCCAGATGATGCTATGTAACCACAGAAAAAGTACTCTTTTGCTTAATATATTATATACTTTTCTCTATACTTAAATATATTATATACTTTTCTCTCTACAGACCTTACAGACAATACCAGTTTTGACAAAGTCAAGTTCTGGGTGGATCAACTAAAAACTGCTGAACCTGTAAGTTGTTTGAAGTCATCACCTGGGGCCTGTTTCTAGAAAGCCCTGGAAACTTTTCGCGCCCGCAAAGCAATTTTTAATTGATCTGCATCTAAAAACAGAGAGGTTTACATGCTCGAAACGTTTTGTATGAAGAGATCTTCTCTTCATATTAAGAATATGTGAATAAAACACCTCTGTAATCATAAGGTTTGAGATTTTGCTACGGCTTTCCGCGTGCGAAAACCTTTCAGAACCTTTGAGAAATGGCCCCTGGTTTGGCTCAGATCAAACATGCCATCACTTATTGCCGGTGTTATATGTTCACTGTTAGGACTGCAAGATTTATCTTTGTGGAACTAAACTTGATCTGATAGAGGAGGCTGTGCAACCCAGGGCAGTGCCGACAAAAACAGCTTTGAATTACTGTAGAGGTCAGTTTAAAGATGGCAGAAGTACTTCTATAAATATCAAATATATCTGAATCCTAGGGTAACTCCTGTATAAAAAGGACAGGGGTGCTTGTCAGAAATTTTGAAAAAAACCTATAGAAGAGCTACCAAGATCCTGCTTCAGGGTGTGGCTTGAAATTCTTTTACCCATAAGAGGTACCAATTCTAAAACAACACTTCATAGTTTTGAATAGCATTTAAGACAAATGTACCTTCTACTCATAAAGTTGATTATCAGATATCTTCTGTCATATTTTTTTTTTTAGCTCAATACCCTAAAAGGTATTGCAAAAGCTCCTGCTATGGACCTTTTTAAGCTGCCAAAACTGCTTTTTTAACCCCTAAAAGGTACAACAGACTCCTCCATCCTTTCTGTATGGAAGTTTCCCCAGGATCCGAATTTAATATGCAATGGTTATACCTGCAAATGATTCTTCTAGGAGTTAGAATAGTTTGACCATTTATCAACATGTTTACTAAAATTATTTTGAACTCAGGATTACACTTGAATCTGTCATAAATTGACTGGTCTGTGCATGGAAGGCTGCCCTCGTCAAAAAACTTTCAAGGATCCTCAAGGTCCCTTGAGGATCTTCCTGAGTATCTTATCAAGGAAAAGTTCCCCAAACATCTTGGTCAAGGTCTTTAAGGATCTTTAAATTCTTGCCAGGACCTTCAAGGTTCTTGAAAGATTTTGCTTAAGGATCTTGCCTTGATATTTGAAGATCTTGGGGGATCCTTGCAAAGATATTGAAAAGATGTATAGAAATGTAATATATATAAAATCTTTCATTATTTTACTGAACCTTTCGGTGTCACCCGAACTTTCTGAATTTTTTGAAGTTCAAAACCTAGCTAACAACTGTGTTTTTAGCTGCCATCAATCATGATTACAGTGATAACCAAGGAACCTTGAAAATAGAAAAAAAGCACAAAGTCTGCCAATCACTATGTCCCACAGACATGACCTTTTGAACCTGTTGAAGTAAACTTCTGTTTCCCCCGAGGTCCACTTAGACCATTCATGGCAACAAAACACAGCACCACTGATTGATCAGAGTTTGTGCATCACTGAAATGTGCGGTAAAGATTTTTTTTGGAACCCATGAAGTCTTTAAAAGATCCTGTTAGTATTTTCACCGGGGTAAAAAATATGTTAAGTAGTGTTTGCGCAATGTATGTGGCTGGAACTTTGACCAAGGTTTGGTTTACAGGAGGTGGCTGTGTTTATGAGAGTATTCTGTGAGCAGATGTTTTTTGTTAATTGATGGAGGAGTACTATACCTTAGTAACTTGTCCTTTGTTGTGTTCTTTCATGTAGACATTGGTGCAGATGTGTTTGAAACATCAAGCAAAAGAGGATACAATGTGGGTACGTTTCAATATAATTTAAGCAATAAATGACTGGAAGGTATACAGTATATTAAGGAATTGCTCCATGTTAGTTGCAAGTGCTAGTCTTAAATACTGAGATTACTTTCCTAATTTCTGTTGGCAGACAAAGTTTTCGAAAAGATAGCTGAGGATTTTATGAAATCCAGCCATATGATAGACTCAGGTATGGTAACTTGTTTGTGAAGAATTTTTTTTTCAGGCTTTAATTTCACAACTGCTTACGTTCTGTATATAACTGCAATGATCAATCATGTCTTCATATCTTTTTCTGCAGTTCAAATATATGATCTCTTTTTTTCACTTGCATAACTTGTTTGTGTTGTACTGTATTTCATCCAGAATAGCAGGAAGCAAATAATTTTGCTAAGATTGTAACTTACGTCAGCATCATCATCGTCGTCATTGTGGTCATCATCATCATCATCCTCGTCATCATCAGTTGCAATCCAATGTGGGTTTTTTTTTTTTGCGATCTTTGCAAAAGGTAGAACTGTGTGCAATGCATTCTGCATTGGTTTCACAACCTCTTGATTTTATTGTTCATTATCATTGCTATAAAAACTATAATGCAATTTGGGCAGTGAAGTCACACTTTTCCTTACATAAAGGTGAACTTGAAGTTGAACTTTGAACTTGCCCCCGCAACTAGTTCCAGAACTAATCAAGGCAGGGGCAAGAGTTTATATTAAAGTTGGTCCCATAGAGATTCTCAAGTAACACAAGCTTAGTCAAACGTTGTACAGTAACACACTTGCTCAGGCTGTTTCTGTTTACTCAGTGGTCTCTAAATCAACTCACAGTAAAAAAATCTTAAAGGAAGTCAACCATGTGACTGAAAGTACCTGTTTATAAAACTGATCATTTTTTTTTTTCAAGTTTGTAGTTGGTAATCAGTTTTAATCTTCCCCAGTTCTAATCATTCTTTGGTTTGTTATTAATTCGTACAAATGGTGTTTTTCTACTGTGGAAAACTACTAGTTTGAGGTTTCATTCAGTGATCTCTTCATAAATAAAAAAGATAACTTTAATATTGTGGCATCACTGCATCTTTTAACTGGCAGCATGTGCAATAAAGTGGGACGTGATCTTTGCTCCTTTTTCATCAGGACCGAAGGGAAATGTGCAGCTTGATGGCAAGTCAGCAACAAAAAGATGGTGTTGCTAACAGAAGTGTACGAAGTGATGCCATGGAGAACCTGTGGTATGCAGAGTACAAGATATTGTGCCACAAGAAACCCATAGAGATTGGAACAGTCAGTTCTGTTCACAGGGCAGGTTACATGCTCAATACTGAGATAACACACTGACCTGACAAATAAACATAAGTAACTAAAACTTAGTTTATATTAAAAATATATATGTCAATTTAACACTGTAAACTTCAACTTATAATATGTTCATCCAATGATTTTATTTTAAAACAGTTTCAAAAAGAAACAAATCATATCGAGTTCAGTGGCAGATCCAGACTTTGAGCTAGGGGGCGGGGGGGGGGGGGGGGGGGTCTGGTTTTGTTTTACTTGCCCTGCCAGCTTTTCTTCCTTCAGTCATTTCTTCTTTCTTCATCCAGAATAGGGGGATGGGGGAGGGAGGGCCCCTCCCCTAGATCCGCCACTGGAGTTGTCTACTGTCAAGGTGCCAACGATTTTTGTTTTTCATTCCCCAACTAAAGCAACATCTGAAAAGTTATTTTTTAAATAACCACAAAGAAGCACAGCTTTTAGGATTCTTATGCTAGCTATCATAATGACTTGATTTACTTCCTGGATGGTTATTTTATTTTTAGCACTTAGGGAAAGGTGCTTACCAGAGACAGGGCCCACATTAGCTGTGAAATTCCTATTTTTTTTATTATTTAAACTGTCTTCTGAATGTATCATATGAAAGAGAGAACTCTCAGTTGAAAGAATTGTGCCCTCCTGTGAAGAGAACTGTTAAGACACTGATACGACCAGTTATTTTATAAAAAATAAAAATTTTGTGTTGTTGAGAAGCAAGATGAACCAAGAATGATGTCAACATACTAAATTGCCGTTGTGTTGAAAAACAAAAGGAGCGCTCACTGGCATACAGGCACTTGCTAACGAAAACAACTTCACCGGAGAGGTACTTATTTATTAGAAAAGAGGTGCCTTTTGGAAGGAAGGCATTAGATGAAACCATTACAGTAATCTGGAAACAACTGTGGTTTTAACCTTTTTTAAAAGTGACTGTGAAGATGACACTGAAAGTGAAAGCAAGTGAGCAGTTCTTTCACATCATTGTGCTGTTTAATTTACTGTTAAAGGTGCTTATAACTTTGAATGAACTCCTAGCATTTGATTAGTTAAAGTGCTACTATGATGAAATTCTCGATATCCATGTTTTTACATTTTCGTACACAATAGGTCTTTCCTAGATATCTTGGCAAATTTCAGTCTATTAACAATTGATAGACTGAACAACTGTTAACAATTTTCCACATTAACAATTAATGTGGAAAATTGTACGAATATGTGAGCCAAAGTTTTTGTTATTCTTTATGCGAATTGCGGCTAATTGTCGTTATAATTTCAACCCGTGCAGTATTTTTGAGAAAATGACGACATGTTCTCCGATTCTCAATCAAGACTTGGAACAAGGAAAATTAATGGCGGGCGTAACTTATCAGAAATAAAGGTCCAAACAACATGAGTTCTAAAGTTCGCAATAGATTGAAATTTGCCAAGATATCTAGAAAAGACATTGTTTACGAAAATGTAAAAAATTGGGTATCAAGAATTTGATCATAGTGGCACTTAAAATGAAATGAAATTTGAATGCTACTGGCCACTACCTGCTTATGACAAAAATTATCTGACATTGATTCTTAGTTAAAAAATGCTGTTATTGTTAATGAATATATGTCCAAGCTACATGTTTACAAAATCAAGAGCGTACATACTTTCGTTTTGTACATGTTTACTCTTATGAATGATTCATCTAAAGACATTCCCCGAATTATCAAAATGCTTTCTGTGACAGTACGGTTATCTAAGTTTACTTAAAGCAGTGACTAGTGGTAGGGAATACCGAGTTTGTAGTTTCCTTGAGTAGTTTGAGTTACAATTTTGATTTAGAGTTAAAGGTTATGATAGAAAACAATTAGTAAATTTTCATAAAATAATATCCTTGGATAGAGTCTACCACTAGAAAGAATTCAGAACAGAATTTTTAAACTGTGCAGTGTAAACATCAATATGTTAAGTACAAGCTTGTAAAGTGTGTTAGTGACTCATCAAGTACTTTCCAAATTCCACTGATGCCAGGTCAGAATTAACAAGAAATTGAGACAATTACTAGACAATGGTGGTGTGGTCTTGTCTTTATAAACTCGCGATTTGCTTGTTAAAATTCTTTCTAGGATTTTGATTTCTTTTCTATCCATTATAGCACATTTATGTAGCATTTATCAACATACATATTCTGATGTATTTAATAATATAGGTAACGTGTGAAGTATTAACACGGTACTATTGTGTATTTTGTAGATAGTCAAGTTATGCGAAGTAACATTGTATCAGTTACAACTTTGTTTAGAGAGATATCTTGACATTTATATATTTAGTCGGAGGTTGATGCTCAATGAAAATTTTGCATTACGTGGTTTATTCATGTACATCATATGTAGTAACTCTTAAAGGCGGACCAGTCATGTAGAGCCATTTTCAACTTACAGTCGTAGACAAAGCGTTGTAAAACTCGTGCAACGTGCGCTAACCAATCAGAGCCAACACCCTATTTTTTTGACCAATCGGGAGCAAAATCAAAACTAATCATGACTTGGCTCACGTGCATTTTCCCGCGCTTGACGCGGTTTGCTTTTATTTTCTTCGAGTTTTTATTGCCATTGCGCAGGCTCATATCGTTCCTACGGGATAGGATATATTGAGAAAGTCTCGTTATTTTCTTCTGCCTGTAAAAATGTGATTCCTTTACGTTTTGAAATCCTCCCAAATAAAAGAGAGAACATATACATCGCTTAGGTTGTTGTTTCGTTTGCCTATCTTATTTAAAATTTTCCGTCGACGGAGAATTAATAGTTTTGGGGATTCAAACGATCAGCTTCGATCAAGTCTAAAAATTGGCTAGGAAAATGGAGACATCTGTGAGCAGTAACACAGCCGTCGTACCTGATACAGAGATGTTCCCTGCGAAATAAGACCATCTGCATGGTACTGTATGGAAATCGCTACAAATTAACGAATGGTAAACAAGATAGCGTACACTATTAAGTTATGGATGTATGCGGGAGGTTACTAAGCACGAAAAAGGCGTGCGACTCTAGCTTCTTGAGTGCTCAGCAAACCTCCCAACTGAATCCATAACTCAATAGTGTACAGCTGTGGCGCTAACCATTTATTTTGATAACATAACATTAACACATTGGAGCAAAAGAAGTCCTTTTATCGTGCTACATCACATTAGCACACACCTCAGCAACGTGCACCCATGGACAAATAGTAGACGAAGAATTCACCAATCAGAGCGCACGCTTTGCTTTAGTTATGTTATCAACTGTTTTATCCCAAGGTCATTCCTTTGGAAAGAGTCATGCGGCATTTTCGAAATATTGAGACGGAAATATTATGAAACTCACTTCGACTAGCATTCAATTGGGGGGGGGGGGGGGGCGGGGTGGTGGTGTCAGTAATACGTATGATAAATTCATGCTCAGATTGGAACTGATGTACAATTGGCGTAAGTGACTCCGTCCCTCAGAAACGTCGTCACGTTTAGACAACATTTGTTTATTTAGTAATAGTAACTGAACCTAGTGTCGGCGAGTAATTTCAAAATCGGACAAGCGCGCAGCGCGAGGCCGATTTGAAATTACGAGCACGATAACTCTGGATTGTACGACACGAGGTCCAATTACCAATTAATCGTATTTATAACAAATTTCGAGATTAAATAAGTCTTTTGAGAACTTCATTTGAACGAAAAAGTCACTAGTGTTTTCAACAAGTTGTAAAAACTATAGGAAACATTAAGAAGGAAGCCATTGAAGCTACAGTTATCCGATTACAAGAAGGTGTAGTTGGATACCTGTAATTGGACACCCACATGATCGCTCCCCGGTTACATGACAAATAGGCGCGCGGAAAACCAATCACGATCGAGAATTTTGTTATAGATCGTTTTCACGTGACGTCATCACTTTCTAAAATCCAAAACGAAAGAGCCACCAAAGTTTTTGTCCTCATCAGGCACAAGAGGCGGTATATTTATATCTGTTTACAATTTTACAGCTCAATAGCGTGCTTCGTTTGGAATCCAGAGCATTTTGAATTTCAGGGTTATGGAGGTGCGTGACACAAGGCTATGATCGAGTATGTCGAAAAATCTATACTTATCCCATGATTTTGAGCCTTTTTAGAAGTTAAAGCATTAGGAAGAGTGCTTATGTAAATGCTTGTTTGATCAGTACTGATAATCAGTCGCCTCGATAGCCAAAATAAGTTCCAGATGTTTACACTATTTTCTGGCCGCCATATTGGTGTACCACGGAGGTACACCAACATGGCGTTTTCATACTGGGCTCTGTAAATATCGGCGAAACATTACGACGAATATCTGAAGTTTGGGGAAACGCACAGGCCTAAAACTTGGAGAAGTGGCTTATTTAGTTATCTTCTATAACATCATAATTTCATAGCTTTTTCCACTGGGTGGTTTCGATTTATTTTTTTATTGCGTGACAGTGAAAGCGATCTATAGATGCGACCATGTGTTGAGTCGTGCAATTCTCAAGTCTTGGATCAACACTTCTTGCCAATATCTACTAATAAATTCTGAATACCGTTGCATAAAGATAGCTGTCAATTTTGTCAGATAATATCAGGGCGCATTTCAGATCGCTTTACTTTTTGCTCTTAATTTTTGAGAACTCGTTTTAATTCCAGCTTGTGAGTAAAAAGTGAAAATAATATTTACTAGTAGTAATCAGAGATTATGAGAGTGCGTTCGACGCTCTCACTTTAATATATAATTATATATCGTAAATAAATGATTTCACTAGCTGATTTTCAACCTTTGTCTATTGCTAAAATCAACATTTTTCAGCAGCAACCGAGGTTTTACAGTCAGATATGCATAGTGTGCAAGTCCATGCTAGTGAAGAGGTCACGATTTGTTGATACGTTGCGTGACGCTGCCAGTTTCTGTTGTCTCTCAAGTTTCATAGAATATTTAAATTACGTACATTATTCTAAGCTAGTATTTGCAGTCGCGTGCTCGTTTCGCGACTAGTTCGAGTATTTCCCCTGATGAATAAAGTAGTCTTATGGATCTTGCCTTCAGAGTACTTTTCCACCGATTCCAAACAATAAAATTTCGACCGGATAAAGCTGAGCTATCTGTCGCGACTGGAACTAATCAACAAATGCAATCAAAACGTAGCTGTTCCCACGGTTATCATCCCAAAGACAAGTCGTGTTAATAAACAAGGACAATTCCCTCAGATTGCGATAAATGCTGCCGTCGAAGCGTTTAAATTCGCCAAAATCTAACGCTGAGAGCACATAATAGCGAGGCGTACGGCGACTGAATGGAAAGAAGTCAAAAAAAGATCCATCGGAAAGACGAGTTCACATGGCCTGCTCACATACTCACATGTTCGCCACATGTTTTATCACATGTCTTAGCATTAAACGGTACCAGTTTATTGGCCGCGACATGCCCCTGTAAAAATCAAGCGGGGTGGCCATTTTGGTGTCCTTATAGGAATGTGTTTTTTTCAGCCTAGAACCGTGCACAGGGTAACCAACTCTGAAAAGCCACAGACCAAAATTAGGTTTGCGTTCCACTTCGTCGAACGCAATAAAAAGGTTTCTTTTGGGGGTTCTCTTCACTGATTAGCTGCAAAAACACTTTTCAAAATAGTTTAATTTATTAGTAACGACATAGTAAGCTAAACATGATGGAATCCTCCCAAAGAAATTCTTGTACCTGGCATACATAATTGCATGGCTTCTATTTTTTTGCAGTTTATGATTCGATGGCAGAAAAAGCGTGCAAGCAAATTTCCACGTTAGATCTTTGCGTGTTTGTCAGCGATTGGTTTGAGTTTTCTAATCCATATTCATAGCAATCATAGAGTTTTGCACATTTGAAACTGTTCGTTGACGAGTGAAGACGTGTCGTCCGGTTGAGTGTCGATTTTTCGCCTGAAGGAAGAAGATCCTTGATGCTGGAAGGACCTAACGGTAGGAAAGAAGTCGTCACTCTATTCCAACCGAAGGTAAGCACTGCTTTTGGAATACTTTCCTTTAATTTTTTTCAGAAAGCCACACGAGTACCGAACTGTTGCCCAAGCGAGTGAACACGTGCACTCGCTGTTCGCTTTAAGCGTCGCTTCATCTTGAAACAGGACAGCAAAGCGGTATCTTGAATCCGTGTTTCATGAGCCAAATTTTTCAAGTGAGGCTAATTTGAATGATACTCTGGCAAATAATAACGCCTTGTAATAGTTAACCAAACGGTGCAATGAAGACTCGAGGTTTAGAACTGAATACAGCGAATTACTCAGGGGTCTCGGGACAAGAAATCTTTCAGTTCCTTGTACAAAGGCAAAAATGCGTGCTGCAATTTTAACCTGGCCACAAAATTGTCAGCTATTTGGATTTCTAAAGATCTAGTGTTATTTTTTTAGAGGTAACAGTTGGTAATTGCTTAGCCTTGTTCTACGTACCTTTGTTTAGTTTCCTTGCTTTTTTAATGGCTGTATCAGTGTACCATAACTGAAATGTCAAATTTGGCTTTGCAAGTGTTTGGTAGCCTCTCCATTTAACAGTGTGTTGAAACTTTTATATATCTCAGCATTTGCTGATCTGGCATTTGTTCAATTCTGTTTCCAGGAATTCAAGAAAACTAACTCTGACATGGAGGAAAGAGCAACCAAGTGGACATACTGGAATCACTGAATAAGGAAAAATTCTTCAGAGATAAGAACTTTGAAATTGTCAGAAAGTTATTTCAAATGGTGGCTGGATTATGTCTAAATTTGCTAGGGAATAATTGGAACGGAAAAAAATGATTTTATTGGTCTTTATTAGATGCTGGAAAATGGAAGAAATTATCGTTTAATTTGCAAAGGAACATCACTCTGCTCGAAAAATCGCACACTAATTGTCTGGAACTGAAAAAAAAAAACAAACCTTTTCAATTAGAATTTGGGGAATGGGAACAAAGTACTTTAATTTGCAAGGGAACATTAATCGTACACTAAATGTGTCTAGACCGGAGAAAAAAAAAAGACTTTTCAATTAGAATCTGGGAGTTAAATTTCAAACAGTTTAAACATCAGCCACCAATTGCCGATTCTTTTGCAGACATTATTGCGAACTAACTGTTGATAATTTTGATTTTGTCTTGATTCGATTAAATAGTTTTTTGAATCTCAAATATTGATTTTTTTTTTTACAACTCATTCGATTATTTAGCTTTTGGAACCACGGGATTTTTTGATTGGTCAACGTTGTTTTTTCAAAATCTTTTCGTCTTGTCTGCAAAATAGTCGGTGCTTTATTCGCTGCTATATTTAACAACTTCAGTTGATGTTGCCTCAACTGTATAACTGTAGGGTGACAAGAGAATATGGGCTTTTTCGATATAATTTTGTTGCCCTATTTTAGTTTTTTTTTGCCTGTTGGAACCCTGACTGACTAAACACTAACGTACGACACCAAATAATCGATGGTGTCAATAATTACTTCGCTGAACATCGTCTACTGACAAACTGACTGGTTCTCTGCTCAATGCATTGATCAAAGTACAAATTACTGGTAGCGACTGACTCTGATAGGCTGGTTCACTAACTTGGAACAATCGCCGTCACATTACGAACGAACTGACATGTTTCTAACCTATGTGAACGCCGAGGATTCGCTATACAAATCAAAACTGTCAACCACGAATTAGGTTTTTACTGGTGACAAACTTGAAGCGAGTCTTTATCACCAAACAGCCGACATATACCACGGTGAACCGTACCGAACAGTTACATAAACAACTTTGACTTGACTTGAGAACTACCCACACCATACAAACTACGCACTTAACTACAGGGTTCACTGAAGCCATTTAAATTTTTTTTGCAACGCAAAAGACATTTTGTTTCCATTTTGGCTTGTTTTCTTTTGTAAACGTCCGGACGGAGATTTTTATAGATGTCTATATTCTCTTGTGATATATTGGATGCTTGTTATAAAACCCTTGTTGCCTGATTCGGAGATTATTAGTAAGATTAAGAGGTTTAGATAAAGTCAGTATTTCCTGTTTTCGAGTTATACGGACCACAAAATAACACAAAGAACAACCAAATTGACCGCATAGTGTTTGTATCGATAACTGTTCCGATTTTCGAAAATAGAAACAACTGTAGTTATTAGTCGGTTGTATTATTGTTTGGGTTGATATCCAACTAAAGTCAGGATTTTCAGTTTTCTTATATAGAGGCCAAAAAATTAATAAACAAAACCAGCTGAAGAATAATTTAAAGATAATCAACTTTTCAATTTGTGGAATGTTAAAACTTGCTTTAATTAATTTGCTTCACAATTGTTTTGTTTATCTTCAAAATTTTAAACTGAAATTGCTTTCTTGTGCCAGACATAACCAAAGTAAAGAACTTAGAATTATTTTCCGATCCGATTTCAAACTGAAAGGACTATTTTCATTTCCGTTAAAAATGATCAGTCTCTTGGAATTCTATGATTAACTTGGTTTCACAATTGTCTCGTTTATCTTCATAATTTTAAATTATCATCGCTTTCTTGTGCCATCCATAGCCAAAACTAAGAACTTGAAAATTGTTTTTTGATAAAGAAAAAAAATCTATTTTCAGTTAGTTTGCAAATCAGCATTGCTGTGGAAAGCTTTTCAGTTACTTTTTCCTTTGCTATTTTACGTCAACAAAACGATAAAATAAAAACTGAAATGATTAACCCGGGTTCATAATTATCTTGTTCAACTTCATAATTCTAAATTATAATGCAATTTGAAAAAGTGTTTTCGGAACAAATAAACAAGATTAAATCGCAAATTTCAATCGGTTTCATATCATTTCTGATGCAATTTTTATCGCTTTGTAATGGTTCCAGAATTGTTTTGCCCCCATTTCACTGTGGTCCGTCTAACCTTAATATATTTCAATCAAATGCTCGAGTTTAAAAAGGGTGGGGTTTAACTTGCAGAGTATGATCGCGTCTCTTTGATCAGGCACTTGGGTTTTATGATAAGTTGGTTGGGTATATTTATTTTCAAACGGTTAAAAACTTCTTACTGCCGGCTCTCGTTGTAACACAGGACATTGCGTTAAAATGAATTTAAAAAATTATTAAGACACCAATTACGTTGAGCTGATTTCTAAATTGTTGAAGTTATTGTTAAAATTGAAATTACCTGAAATCAGCAAAGAGTAAGATCACAAGCAAATGTTGCGTGGCTAAAACAACAGTTGAAATTGTCCTTATTAATCCAAACCTTAATAACTGTGGCTACAGATTGTTTAGGACGGGTGAATTAGAAAAACAACAGTTGAAATTGTATGTACTGCTCCAAAACTTAATAACTGTTGTTACAAATTTTTAGGACGAGTAAATTAATCGATAAAACAACAGTTGAAATTGTCTGAATTAATCTAAAACTTCAAAACTTCATAACGGTTGTTCCAGATCGTTTAGGTAGAGTGCAATTTCTTGACGTTTTTGGTTTAATTTGTCCTGTGGTGCAAACGAGAATCGGTTGATAAAGGTTTTTATCCGCAACATCATCTCGTGCAAAAAGGGTTTCCAAAAACTAAAATATTTCGGCGAGGGATTTGTTCGGTTTAATTTTTTTTTCGTTTTTTTTTTAAGGGTAGGAAACAATTGGCGTTTTACTTTCAACTTTTTTGCACGAGGTGATGTTTAACTGATTTTTGGCGGGAAATTATAAGGGAAGCCATTTTGAAATTTTTTGTCCATAAAGTTGTCAGGGGAAACGCTGTGCAAATTTTCTCAAATTTTCCCGCCAAAAGTCTTAGTATATAGAGGGAACATTTTTTCTTGACACCTTTTTAATTGATTAAATCGAATTTCAGTTAATTAAAAGACAAAAAGCACTTGTATGTTTATTGTTGTTGAAATATACAATATTAAAGATTACTAATAAAGATGACAAAGGAAACTATACTGGTGGATAATAGAATTACTACAAAGTGTACAGGACTTCAAATATTAACTTAAATTTTTTAAAAAAATAAAAATCGGCGCATGCGTATTTTAGGCGCCTGTATTTTTTCTAAGTCTTTTGGCGGGAAATTTAAAAAAAAATGAATGGACCTTACATATAGAGAAAAAATTTTTAAAAAAACGGCGCATGCGTATTTTGAGCGCCCGTATTTTTTCTAAGTTTTTTGGCGGGAAAATAAAATTTTTTTAAACAGATGTTACCAAGGAAAAATTACAGGGACAAAAAAAATTGACATTTTATTTCTTATCCTTCAAGCAACAAATTTCAAAGGAAACTTTGTCAACGAATGAAAATTAAGTAAAGAAATTGAAAACATTGCTGGTTGCAGAAAATAATTTGAACTGCGATTTTCCGACAACCTTGAAGGGAAATTAAGCGAGCTCTGTACTCTACCTCTTAAGTCTTCCTAAACTTTTCTGTTATTATCTTCCTTGGTTGCGAATCCTGACTTGAAGCATCAAGGCATCCAACAACCTGGAAAGAAATGAAACAAAAAATCATTAAATACAACTATACTGAAATTAAAATGTCAACCACATGATCTAATAGATCAAAACGAACGTGGTAAACAAGTTAAGCGATCGATTTACTCGAAATAAGCGACGTAATAATTTCAGAATTGGACCGTCGTATGAAAACGATGTCGGATTTTGAATTCGTGTTTTAGTGTTAAATAGAAAATTTACCCAATAAGCGTAAGCAAGATTGTAGAAATGAACGTGAGGTAAATAAGAGTTTTCAGTTATTCGATGGTTTCACCCTGAAACGATTACGTCGCTCACTTCAAGTAAATTCATCACAGTTTTAGCCTAAAAATTCTTCTAAAATAGAATAATTTTACAGAACCCGTGAAATAAATGTGTAAACAATACAATTCAATTCGACTGTGTCTGTCATTAATTCTGTCATCATGTTTTCTTTGCTTTTGGCTATGAAATAAGTGCTTTAAATTAAAATATTGTCTCATAGGCTTGTGAAATCTCTCGATAAAAGTTCTGAAGTTCTGCGTTAGGCTAGAACTGACACGACGGTGCGATGTGAAATGACTAAAATGCAGGAGCTTCCCAGGCAAGACCAAGATTCAAATTTCCCTTTTCAAATACTAATGAAAACAATCATCATTTATCGGTCAGGAACTGTCTTCAATGCCATTTCCAGTAACTTAAACAGGTAAGTGTACGCGAACGGAGCTCTTTTCATTTTCGGCACCAATCGATTTGCATTTTTGTTTTGCAAGTTGATTAATTTAAATGTAAAGTTTTGTAATCCCTCAAGATTTGTTCTTATTAGAAACCAAAGCGTTTACCATTTCCAATAAAATGTTGAAATTAAAGTTACCGTATACCTATATACGAACTAAACGTCAGGAGAATAAGTTTGAATTTCGCGGGGTTGCAGGCATTATTGGAAACAAATCTTCATTGAGCATGTTGTGATAATTTCTCCTGTTTTTTTGACGCCATTTTCTTTCAAATTGTATTTTGATTTGAGCAACGTTGAAAACTTGAATTAGAGAGTGTATTCAAGGAAAATTTCGAGCTAGTGAAGAACACTGTTGACTGAGAAGTGAAACCTTGGTCTTTTCTGGAGAGCCCCTCAATCTCAAATTATGAATGCTCCTTATTCATTGCTATGTCTTTCTTTCGATTTAAGCGCTGAGAATTTATTAGTCAGTCAAGACAATGCCAACTTTTCCAAAGAAGAAAAGTAAACCAATTCTTCGTTGTCTTGTTAATAACCATACCATTCCCAGAAACAGTAGCTAATAGTATCAAGTACAATCAACTCACCTCTGTCCCGGCTCGTTTCAGTGTTTCCCGCTTTTCCAAATCTTCTTTAATTTCACACAGCTGCTTGGAATGTTCCTGGAAAGAGAAAATTACTGTGTAAATGCAAGCTGGAAGGAGTAGAAAATACCTAAAGCTCTCTTCTCCCACAATAACCAGACCTCCAAAACGATGAGGCCACCCTCTTAAAGAGTATGTTCTAATTTATAGCACTTATGTTACAGACGTTTAAAGACTTTTGATGCCAATTTAATGAATGGAGAGATTGTTGTATTGTTCGTACTGTTTGGTTCAGAGACTTATATCATTTGACCATTAACCAGCAATTCTAGTTGAATTACCCCTGTATATTAGCTAGCTAAGTACTTTTCAAGACAATAAAAGAATTTTCCTTGGTTAGCGTGTACTCCATATCAAGAAGTTGCATATTATTTTCAATTCATGAATAGTCGTTTGTACATGTTTATAAAAGCTTTTTTTTTGCTTGATGCACAAACTTATCTTCAAATGAAATCAAAACATCAAGCCCACAGTTTACCAAGGTAAAAAAACACCAAGAAAAATAACAAATCAAAATAGGGCAAGGGTTTTGAAAGGATAATATTGGGATGGACTGGGAACCACCCTACCGACGAAATTGAAACCACAATTATGGGTACAGTTTCACTGCACTTATAGGCCGGGAAGATGTTTTCTGTGGATCTGCATTGATCGATAAAAGGGAGTTATACACTTACAGCTTCTGTATTTCTACATTTTTGACAGAAAATCCGACTAAGTGCGACATAAAATGTTCAGCCTGATGTTGAACTGTATAATTGCTCAGTACCAGCTTTCTTAAATGGTCTCAAGGGCAACAAAATAAGTTCTTGCTTTGTGGACATTGAATAACGTATCTTCAATGACCAGGATGTTGCCATCAAGTCCAAAATATTAAGAAGGAATCCACCGCAATTTTGAGTAACGAGCAGTCAAAAACTTTGTACCGAGGGTATTTACATTGTATTGCAAACTTCTGTCGACTGTTTTAAATATCCTCTTAAAAGATTTCATTTCTAACAACAAATATCGAAAACAAATTTTAAATTTTACATGAAACACTTGAAAGTACTGGTGAAATGAAACTGATGATGAAATTTTACCTGTGTTTGCACAATTTCTCTGAACTTTGAAAATCATTTTCTCGATTTTACATGGGAAATTGTTTTTGGTGTTATCTCGTGCAACTGTTTATATCTTTAGCGTTAGAAAATGCAAAGAGGACTGTGATAAACTTAAAGTTATTCTGGTACAGGTTTTTGTCCATTTAAAACTGAAATTGCTCGATTTCCTATCGGATTTCAGCTCAGTTCTATTTGCTGTTGTTATACATTTGCTTAAATGTTAGCTCTTAGAATTATATTTTGATGGCATCAAATCAATCTCCCCTTATTTCTAAAGCACGATCAGTTTCTTCTCATGAAACATTTTTCATTTGAATTTGCCTGAACCAATGGGCAAGATCTGATAAAACCTTCTCATATATCGGTTTTTCGTGTTTCTATTTTCCCTTTATGGCCCTGTTTATTTTAAAATTATCTTCACTTTGTTTGGCACATTAGTACGAATAATGCTGCTGAATTTATTTTGTGATTGTTCACAACACTACCAATCTTTCCTTGGAGCCCATAATCAAAAGAGGCCTTGATCTAGCATAATATCTATGAGAAAAACTTAGAGATAGAGCGAAGTTTTATTTACATCAGATCTGACAAAAGTTATTCGCATACAATCATGAATACTCAGTTAAAGTAGTTTCTGCGTTGGCTCGGTATCAAAGTGGGGCTATCAAATGGTGTTCATTACGTTCAATGATCATGGTTATTGTATGTCAAGTCATGGAGAAGTGTAGCATATTTTGATTCACCCAAGTGAAGATATGATTTATACCGGTCTCTTACTATAAATTTTGAGAACGTGGTTCCAAATAAAGACAGTATTACCCGTTTTACGGAACTGGGAAAATATAACAAAATGGATCGAGTAACCCTCACAAATATTGGTAACAAGGGTTGGAAAAAATCATTCTATACACAGTTTGCCACTCCCCACCCCTGTGCAATGTTGACAAAATACTTTCATTTGACACATGTTTACATTTTATCATTTTCCAACATTGAAAGGGGGATTGTGAGTGCTGACACTTATTCTGTAGGTATTACGGTTATGATTTCATGTTTTTGGCATTTTCCAACACAATTTGTCCCTGACTGTAAATTCCTAGACACCATAATCTTTCATCCGTGAAACAAAAAATGTCAACTGACCTGCTTGAAGATGTAACCGTGAAATCTCCTGTCTGTGCTTGTACATTTCCTGCTTTAACCATAGCCTTCTCCACCTGACATTATACTGAGAAGAGATATGTATAAATCAATACATGTTCTACTATGACTATATACATATGTAAGCGAAGGGACAACAAGAGCCCAGAAAAACTAGAGCTCTTTCCCTGCAATCAATTCATGAAACGTGAGTTCCTAGTTTTATTTTGAGAAACACACTTTACTCTCATAGCATATCTCTCCAGCTAACAGTATAATTGGTACTACGAAACGTCAGGGCGATCTCAGAAGAAAGCAGATCGTGGACTTCCAAAGCTCTCAGGAGGCTACTTTAACTCTTAACAGAAACCGGAAACATCGCCAGTGATGGCTACTTGGCTTGGGGCATTCACAGACCACCCCCTTCAGCTTTGTATAGGACCTGTTCATTTCAAACGCACAATTTTTCCAAATAGAATTAAGTCACAAGCGTTCACTGAATGTGCTAAAATGTAAACAGCAACGTCGCACTAACATCTCATATGTGAATTACCTATTAAATTTGAGCAGAAAGAATCGAAGTTTAAACAGTGGAAGGACATTGAATCTTGGTCGATACTCGCACAGTACATGAGAGATTCCTAGAAAAAATACAAACATTTAATTAACTCAAAGCTTTCAACGCCGATTTGAACCATAACAAATCATTAAGCGACAAGTTTTGTCGCTTCCCGTGAGTTTAATTTGTGCCCCGAAGGAAACACATTTAAACAGTTCACAGCTATCTTGTTTATGCTGCAAAACTCGAAGCGTATGCAACTATGCACGACGGTGGAAATTTGAAATACCGTATTGACAATATACTAATATTTAGACCCGTTACCTGTGGTGAGGCGTGTAACAGTGTGCTCTGGTCCCACTGACAAAGTTTTGACATGAAGGTCGTCTACTGCTCCAAACAACGTTACCTACGGTAAGAACTGTTATTTAACGTTTCACCTTCCTCGTGTAAACCTCCGAGAAAAATTGCATAATGAGATAAAGTTATTTGCAATTCAAAACAAGAAGCATCAACGCACGCTTTTGCATTCCAAATTGATTGCTGTATTCCTTTTATTCAAATCTACAATTTCGATCAAACTGAAAGCTGCTTAGGAAAATTACGTTTCCGTACCATATATTCTAAAGCTGCAACAAAGTAACCATGAAAAAATTAAATTGAATTTAAAAATTAAAGCGAAAACGAAAATGGGCGCACGCGCTTGTCCACTGGGATAAGGAAGAGGGAACTTGGAATTGCGAGGAGTTTTCTCTTAAATTTTCGAACATTTAAGGTGGCAATGCGCGCTCCGGAATATTTTTCTCACTTAACCAGTTTACTACTGACTACTGTACACAGATAGATCATGTTTACACCAAGGTACCACAATGAGTACAATCAGCAGGTACCCTGGAGTCTTACTACAGTGATCATACTTGCCTATTTATATTTCCTTGAAAGCTGTTTGAATATTTCCCTGTATGTATCATATCAGATCATTATTAATATACAATAGTTTAGCTGAATATGGAAACTTTACATACCAAATAAATACATATAACTAAATGTATCAAGCAACTATTTAAATCACACAGCAAAACAGTCAGAAAATTTATTGGCAGAAACAAAGAATGGTTTGAATTTACTGTGCTATTCATGTCCCTAAATTCCTAGTCTTCAAAGAGATTTAAGATTATATGTAACTCTACCAAAATTTGCAGATGCTGTACATAACAATACTTTTTCAGGTTAAAAGAATTATTTTGGAACACTTAATTAAAACTAAATATGAGGGTGTTTTTACAGGTTGTGCTGTTGCTATGGTAACCTGATACCATAATTGTAGAATCAAGGGAACAGTGCTAGTATTGATTTATCAAAGTGTAAGAAACAGAAACTGTTCATTTAAAATTGTTTAGACGAAGAGGGAGTGATTGACAAGATGTGAGCATCTCAGTTTTTGCAGTGACAAAGAATCTAGTGCCTCTCCCCGCCCAGAGGTATAGCTGGGTACCGGTAGACTTTCTCAAAGCCCGTTTCCGATAGATTAGATAATTAGGTGGTTCGGCGGGAAACGGTGGACTCGCGACTTCGTCGCCCGTCTCGGGACTTCGTCCTTCGCTTTCGTCGTCTTGAGACTCGCTCGCTTTCGCATTTTCGCAGTCGACTTGTGGCGAGTCTAGGGTACCGGAGATTCTCTAATTCCGGGGGGTTAGCACTTCATTGGAATAGCATCCCATCCAGGGGAAAGTCGAAATGCTTCTACTCACCTAATGATACAGAAATCGGAATAAGCTAAGGTGCTTTTAGGAGATGAAGCCTTTGTTTCATCTGCCAAATGTACTTATTACGCAACTAGTACCAGAGGATTTGCTCGCTGTACGCCGCAATTTGTTATGTTATCGTTCTTTGCACAGAGTCTGCGGTCTTTGGTTTCAAAGACCGCAGAAGTAATGTAAATTATGTACTCGAAAAACAAAACCACTTCACTGCAGTGAAAACAAGACAACACACTTGTTTGTACCTTTTTAAAAGGCTGAATGACGGTACTTTATTACGCAAAACGTGTTTAATACACTTCTAAACATTAATAAATTACTACGACGTTGCATTTCCATGCATTTCACGCAAGAAAAAACGATTCTTGTTTTTTTTCCTTCAAGTCTGAGTAAATAAAACGAATGGTAAGTGTTCTCATTATTTACAAAAATACAGGCTTATGTTTACGCTTTTCAAAAAGATGTGTTTAAAAGGAATCATTATTTACAATGGTCACTCACTGATGGAAACGGACGCTCTTCGTTATGCCCACTAAATAAACCTTTATCACTCTAAGTACTCTAAGTTTGGGACCAAACTCTTTAAACAGGATAACGACTGACTAAAGTTATACTGATGGCATAAAAACAAAAGGTATACAGCTAGAAAGAAAAATTTCTCAATTCCTATGACGGAAAACCACACGAGAACGAGATAAAAAAATAAAATAAATAAACGCAGTACTACAGCAACTACAGGAACAGCATTCTAGTCAGAGTTGAGTGTCAGACATACGCCTTGTAACACCCAGTGAGAGATATGTTCATGGGTGGCTAAATCCGCTTCAAACACCAGTCCTACACCCATGGCGTTACGGCGTTGCGAGGTCGTGTAGACTGGCGAACGGTAGGTGTTCTACAAAGAAAAAATACATTAAACAGAAGAACACTACATTTTAAATGTATAAGGGAGGCACTGGCGCGTGTATTTTAAATCGACTTACAGTAAGGGAGAAAAGTACTTGAAACAAACGATGAAAGACTCAATAGTCAAGGAAATGGGGTTTTGATAAGTGAACCTGACGAAGGTTGAACAACTCAACAGTTTTTAGCATAAAACTTCTCAAAATCACTTAAAAGCTGTTGCAACACTACATAACACGAAAAACAGCAATGATGACGAAAACAACCACTTATCACGTTACCTGTAATTTGAGCCTGTGTGCTTCAATGGGGATCACTTTCAAGATGGGCAGCTCTTCAACAAGCACCTTTGGCTTGGGTCTCCTTAAGCACCCTGCCTCTAGGTCCCAGGAGGCCCCTTCCAAGTACAGCCCACTCACAAAACAGCCGGAATGTGCCCTCTCGGTCACCTCCTCTGCGGTCCTGTATTTGGTGACTGTGGTGTAGAGAGTGGAGCGATCCAGAGGCCAGCCATTCTTACGACACGTGGCTTGCACGAGGGCTGTCAAGTAAGACTCCGGAATGTGTAACCCGGATAACCAGATCACTGCGGGCTCACCTTCATTGACCTAAACGTAAAGCAAAGGAGAACATGCTAGGTTTCGTTGCAAAAAAATAAAAAAATCCCTCCTTTTGCGCCACCATTAAAAAGCCCAAGACGACAACATAACAAGTTTATATTTCAAGGCTGGCTTCCCAACAATGTGGCCCGGCTTCGATTCCGGTCAGGTGCCATATGTGAGTTGAGTTTGTTGCTGCTTCTCGCCTTGCTCCGAGGGTTTGTTCCCGGGTGCTCCGGTTTTCCTTCCTTCACAAAAACCAGCATCTCCAAATTCCAATTCAACCAGGACCCCAATGAAAACCAGCTAAAGCTTATAAGGCTTCCTCTCTAAATATTGTAATTTATTTATTTAAGACGCAAAGTGCCAACTTACCCATTTGTTGTATTGACTCAATCGTTTAAGGAAATGTTCCATCCAGTTGCCAAGCGACTTGAGTGTAGCAGGAGCCAGCTTGCGCCAAATGTTAGGAATCTGACCATTGAACAGCGCACGCGCAACCTCGTCCAGTTCGCTACTCATTCCTACTTCACCGGCGAGAGCCTGAGGAACGTTATCCAAATAAGGTTATTATATACTTGTCAGTGTGCTCAAAAATAAGTCGCCAAATGATTATTTTGAATAGACATGGTCACCAATAAATAACTACCGGAATGGAGGATTTACAATTAATGGTTGCCACAGACATCACTTTTCAAAATTACTTGACTTTTTCCTGATAAAAGTAAAATTTCCCTGACCAAATAAATACAAAACGTGTAGATATTGAAGCAGCTTCTAGCCTCAGCTTTCGGCCGACCTTTCCACTCGTTCATTAAGACTGGTAAGGTTTCAACAAATTTTCCTTCTTCATTAAGTTAAAAATATCATTGTGATCACGTGACCCCAAATGTTTCTTCCAGCCTTCAATGGTGCTGAATTATTTCAATTTTCCCTGACTTTTCTTCAAAATGTCAATTTCCCTGACTTTTTGACCCTGAAGAATCGTGACATGCAAATGGAATGTACGACTTGTTTCACATCAAGCTTTGCACTAGACCTGTTAAATAAGCTATTAGTTTAGGGATAAACCTATGATATTTGAGAGTTGATACGTGTTGGAAGTTTTTTCAGTTTCACATTTTAAAGCAATTTCTCTCAAAATGACAACCTCCTTCATAGCTGCTGATGTCAGTTCTTCAATAAACTGATCAGTGGCTTTCCAATGGTATATTGTACACAGGCAGAGAGTCTATTTGGTGACTTGGAAAAAAGTGCCGTTCGCTTTAGGGGGCAAAGAACTTAAAAGGGAAAAAACAGTGGAGTTAGATAACCTACCCTTTGAAGGTTGATAAGCGAAGTGGACATCTTCCTGATGAGAACATTAAACCGATCGAGCTCTTGCAGCAGCACCACGTAGGTAGGCGTGATCTCACTGATGCTCTTCCTGACTCTGTCTACATCAAACAGAGGAGGCAGCTTGCCTTGAATGTCGGTGGCTATCTTCCCGATGAACTCCTCGCGGCTGACACCTCCCGCTTCCCCACCTGTCTGTGGCTGGAGCTCCACAAGATGGTTCCACATGTCCTTGGCTGAGTGAGTGTAGTAGCCGATCTCGGCATTGGGGTGAAGACCAAACACATCAGGGGTGTTGGAGAGGGTCAGTGCCTCGATGGCATCCACGTACAAGTCTCGGCTGGCCTCTGAAGCATCTGAAATGAAAATAATTTTTCTTCGTAAACCCTGTTTTGAGATTCCCAGATATAAGCCCCCGACTACTTTTTAAAACCAGGTGCACGTGTTTTCGATATTCTACAAAATCACGCCCTTTGAATCGTACTCCCTTGTCCAAAAGGCCAATACATACCGTATTGGCCTCACTTTTAACTATTTTGCTAGCAAACTCACACGGCAAAAAAAAGTTTCTAAATGGTCAGACGGCTTACTCGGTCATGCAGGCTTTTTGACGTAGCCTGAAAAGCTAAGACTGTCATGAATACACACCTTTCTCAGGTTTAGGAATGAAGTAGTCAACTTCTTCGTTCTTATAGAAATGGAATGGCTGAAAAGTGTCGAATATGAAGTCGCCCATGTATTCGTCCATGTAGGTCTTCACCACCCGGCGATCAAAGTCATCGATCACACGACCACCGTACATCACCTGTGGAACAAACGGGGCAGTGACAGGGAATTAAAACAACCAAGAGAACGTATCTCGTCCCCACGGGGGGAGACTCCCATACAAAAAAGGACGGGGGTGTTCGTCTTACCTTAAAAAAATAGCGGTTTTAGTACCTCTTCGGGTATTTAGCCTCAAAAGCTCCACAGCAGGAGCTTTTCAGGTACCTTTTAAGATATTGAGCCGAAAAAAAACATGACAGGAGAAAATGTCGACTACACGATAGAGAAACTGAACATTTTAAGGCCCTTGCTAAAAGCGGTCACACCTCAGCCATTGCGGATCACGTTACTTCCACGGACCATAATATTAAATGGGACAATTTTGATATCTTAGCAACTGGTAGGTCAGATATACATTGTAAAATTAAGGAAACATTGTTAATTCGTGATTTAATGCCAGCCTTGAATGAAAACGTTGGCAGTGAAAAACTTTTTCTTTACTAGCATTTTGTATTGTTATTATTATTATGGTAATTTTTTATTTCACTCATCTATTTGTTATTAACTATTAGTCTTGTTACATATTATTAGATACCAGTCTTTTTCTTTTTCTTCGCGTTTAAATTTCGATTGTAATCTAGTTAACGGTCACTTCTGAAGATGTATGTTGTACATACGAAACGTCAAGGAAATTAACTTTGTTTAACATACGTTTTGGTTCCATGTTTATCACCGCGGTTTGTGTTTTGTTTCTTCTAAAGCTACGATGGCCAAGGAAAAAGAGTTTTTAGGAGAAAATGTGTTGTTTTAGAATTGGCACCTGTTGTGTGAAATTTCAAGCCACGCCCACAAAACAGGATTTTGGTACCTCTCTTAGGGGTTCTTTTCAAAATTTCCGACGAGCACCCTCGTCCTTTATATATAGGAGTACCCCCCGGGATTTCGTCAGTTGAGCAACGTTAGGTATTATTGCTACTCCTTCTCTGCATGGTATGCTGGTCTATCACAGATTCACCCTCTACTCCAGTGCTTTGTCAGGCTGCCCTAACAGTCAGTCGGTGCCCGTTTATACACCTGGGTGGAGGAAGGCATTGCAAAAGTAAAGTGGCTTTCCCAAGACCGCAGGGAATCGAGCTCGGTCTCGGATCCAACGCACAGTCTCTTCAGTCAGTTGACAAAAATTAGCACTTCCAGCTTCTTCAAAGCTCAGTGGCAAAGCCCATGTTTGCACTGGCATCGAAAAGGTCATCGCTTCGACCTTCGATGAATATTGATTTTTTAAAAAAATTTTTTTCCAGGCTTCCCATGCACCAAGCACAATCGCTCAAGTTACTGCTTACTCTCAGAATTTCGACGACATGGTTATTCTAAAATTCTCTCACTCGCAGTTCAAGTATGATTATCTTCATTTATTATGTGGCCTGTTTTTCTAGCCGATATAACGCGCGCTCTGATTGGCTAATTCTAGGGCATTATTCTCCCGTAATACGCACAGGCCGATTGCGGGCCTGCGAAACCAAAGCAAAAAGTCAAATAATAAACAACTTATTAACCTCGAACGTTCAGTCTTTACGGGAAAATCTCAAACTTCGTCCTTGTCGTATAGACCTCGCTATCGCTCAGTTAAAACGGCAAGGTCTCGGTCAAAGATTTTCCCATAAAGACCTCACTCTCGGTTAATAAGTAGTTGACATGCATTACGAATGATGATTCCCTTCAAATAGAATACTCACCTCGCCGATAAGATACTTCAAGCTGGCCCAAGGGATCTTCTTATCAGGACTCTCCAGTGATTTGGTCAGGTAAGTATTGAGTAGAGTCATACACACGCTGAAGTCGGACTCGTTGAAGTCATAAGCGATATTCCAGCCAATCTTACCATACTTTCTTCTTTCTTGGACTACAGCGTGGAAGAAACCCAGCACAAACCTGTTTGAAAAACAAGTGCATATTCAGAGATGGTTTGGTTCAGATGTTATTATGGTGTATAGATTTACCAATCAATGCATAGAACAATACATCCTGATTTACGCCAGCAGTTTTGCTGCGATTGTTTGCTATCGCTCTCTTCACGGAAATTAAGTCTCCAGTGCATAAATCAGCTCACATTACCTGTACCATTATTTAAGAAATAGAAAACGCGTAACGTGATTCTATCGAGTTACAGAAACACGAGTGGAAGTTTGAGAGAACGAGAAATGCTGTTGTCGGCTCGTGTTTCCACAGGTTTCTCGAGTTCTTCCAAACTTTCACCAGTGTTTCTATTATACAACTTAGATTATGAGCTCGAGATTTCTTTGGCGCGACAGTTGACGAGGGCGCAGCCCGAGTCAACTATCACTTATAGAAATCGACAGCGAATAATCTAATTGTTTTAGTATAAATCTACTAGTCGTTCAATTTCTTTTTTCTAAATCCTCTTCACAGACACTTCGAAAACGCAAGGAAGCGGCCGCGAGTTTGTTAATGAGCGCACACTGCTACGCTACCTACTATCCACAACAGAATAGATAGTGAGTAGCGTAGCCAATCAGAGACCGGCATTCGTGATAGAACGCTAGAAGATCCTTAGAAACACAGAACTAGGACGAGAAGTTGACGTAATAATGGCGCAAGCAAAGAGAATTTCTATTTTGACGAACAAAATGAAGAAGTTTTTTTTCTCTTTTTTTCGTCGCGGTGTTTTCTGAAAGAAATAAAATGTACTATAAAATCTTTTGACGTACACTAGTGGTGAGAAGGACTGGTGAGGACAATCTGCAAGCGCCTGATTGGTTATCTTGTGGTAAGTACTGCGCAGGTTCAACTTCAGACCGTTTGGCGGCTCAGTAACAACCTGGAAAGCACATGTGTGAGACACGTCAGACAGAAACAATGATAAAAACAGGATCATCTTGGTTCTTTAGAACTACTCAGCAACATCTAAATTAAAGCATTCATATATTTTCTACCAGTTCTAACCTTGAGGGACCTCTGTAGGATCCCGATAGGGAACTCAGGAGTGGGGTCCGTGGTGAGCCAGAGCCTAAAATCAGGGTGTGGTTTACTGATTCTCTCCAAGACCTTCTCAAGTTCCCTCAGCCACTTCACCAGCAAGTGACAGTTTTGAAGCATCAGCCACTGACCTCGAGCTATCGCCGTCTCAAGCAGTTGTAAAGCCAACTATGAAATAGAAGGTAGAATCAGATTAGATTTGAAAAATGCTACAGTTCATGAGCTGCCCTGTACATGAAAACTAATATTCTTATCCCCAAGAGTCATGTGTTTCGGGCTTGCAACAAATCTATACAGAAAGTTCTTTAATTACTATGTTGGGTAAGTTGGCTACACCGTTAGAAACTACTCCCTAAAACTTTTGACAAGCATTTCCAATTTCGCCGCATATTTCTGTTGGTGTGTTGAAAGTCAGAGGCACAGTCGCACTCATATAGCCAACTGTCGACGAACGTGTTAGCAGAACTTTCCTCCTTCCAGATGAACTTAGGTATCTGTTAACAACGTAAATTAGTTATCTGTTAATATTAAACTCAACTTATCCGTTCGCCAAGCAAAGAGAAAACTATCTCACAGAGAAGTTAAAAAGCACGGATAAAGCAGAGCTCTTTACTCAAAACTGTACACCGTATAGTCATGGTTGCCACAGACATCACTTTTCAAATTTCCCTGACTTTTCCCTGACAAAAGTAAAATTTCCTGACCAAATAAATACAAAATGTCAGATCTAGTAGCGGCCTCTAGCGTGAACTTACAACCGCCCTTCCTACTCGTTCATTAAGACTGCTCATCTTCAACAAATTTTCCATCTTCATTAGCTAAAAATATCGTTGAGATCAGAGTGACCCCAAATGTTTCCTCCAGTCTTCAACGGTATTGAATCAGCCGTGTTAAATTATTCCAATTTTCTTCAAAATGTCAATTTTTCCCGACTCAAAATGAAATTCCCTGACTTTTCCTTGACATTAAATTAACTTTTAATCTCCCTGACCATTTCCTGACCTGTGGCAACCCTGATAGTGGACGGTCACCTGCAATTGCAAAAGCCCTTTTAATTTCCTAGGTTCGCATAACTTTGAGCTCCACACTTAACACCATTGATTGATTTTTTTCTTGCAACATGAGGTGGTTTCACAGGAATCATTACCTTTTCTTGCCCCTGTCCCATAGCAAGGAACTTCAGCTTGTTGCCACCAAAGCCTGATCTGTCAGCCAGCTTCATCAAATCACTGGCGGGATCCGAGCCGGGACTGAGAATGAAGATGATCGGCGAGAACGGATTGGACTGCTCGAATATCGCCTCAAAACTAATCACGGGCGGGGTCACGTACTTCTCGCTCATTCTTCCTGTCACGAAATTCGTAATGGCCAGGTAAACTCTGTCCACACGGAAACAACGCAAAAGAAGAAGTCGTTGGAAATCTGTCAGCTTCTCCTCGTAACGGCCGGGGAAGGCGGCGGATTCCGGCGAGTCGTGATCACACCACTGGAGACAAAAAAAAAAAATTTAAACCACGATTGAACCTACTCGACCAAAGTATGAAAAACAACTTCCACGTACTGATTATTATACATTTTTATTACTGATAGTTACCTTTAAATTGAATGAAACCTGAAAATAATAGTTTACTAAAATAGAAAAATCCCAAACAGATAATAATAATTCATAAAGGAACAAGGATGTTTAAGGATGGAGAAGATTAACGCGGGTTAAAAACGACGAACTTGAAAAATTTTATCTCTCACACTCCCATCCCCACTAGCTTTCCACTGTCGTGCAGCTGAGAAGACTGTGGCACACGAATCCCAACACGGGTTGAGCGATGGGCTAACACATACGTACAATACGTAAGAACGTCTGCCAAAATACCCCAAGAAAAGATTTAATCTAAATCTAAATCTAAATATTATTACGTTGGCAACATCCAGAGGACATCACGCCAACTCTGAAACATTAAAATGATAATAAAAACTAAAACTACACTCTGCAATTTGTGTTTCTGTATTTAACGCTGTACCTCTTTCCATTCGTTGCCATTTTTTTCTATGTCATCAGATAACGAATTGAACGCTTCAGGAGTGACAGTCATCAGTCTCTGTATATCTTCCCAGCCTTGTTCCGGTATCCAGGGGAATGGCTTAGAGCGAGAACTCTTCTCTAAAGAGATGTTGCCCTTTAAGAAGAAATCCAGCTCCTCTGGGTTTAGTTTGCCGTCAGCCTCCATGATCTTGATGGTCATTTGGAAGGAGAACAAGAGCTTGTGGCGTTCAAACAGACCTACAAAAACATACCAAAACTTAAGTGCAATGTTTACTAAAAAATAACTGAGTGTCTTCTATCCCAACTACGTCCTTCAAAATGTGGTGAATACCATCTGCTACCTAGTAAGGTAAAGTTGCAATTCATAAGCTGTGCAAAATTCAATGTTTAAAAGAAGTTATTTGCAATCCGATTCCCAAACAAACACTGTAATTTCTGACCGCTTTGCCTACCCGTCAAGATGGCGTCGAAAACCGTGATTAGTCCTATTCCAAAATCATTGGAAATCGGTCTAAGTTCTATCCTTACCAGTACAAGCGTAGTTGTACACATTCATAGTCAGAGTGTCCATGATGTTCTTGAGTCGTTTTGGTAGAATGGAGTCTGGTAAACTCTTCCTCAAAGACAAGTCAAACACTTGTAAGTACGAAGCGAGAGAGTACTGGTACATAGAGTTCACTGCTGACATCTCCGATAACACGAAGAACAGAACGGCTCCTAGCTTAGCCGCTGGCCTATAACCATCGCGGAGCTTGTCGATATCGATTGCTGTTTTGGCACCAAGCTTCAACTTCTCAGCGACCTGAAAAACAGTAATATTATTACATGTGTTTTCATGTAGATCTTACTTGATACAGGGCCCAACGAGCTACTTTGAGCTAACATCAGACAACACAAGCGAAAGTTTTATTTTATAAGATTCTTTGCAGATTTCAGAAGACTGAAAAATGTACATAATCAACGATGAATCTGAAATGATCTTCACAATGGAATTATAAAAAGAGACAGAAAGACAGTTTAGCAAACCACGCTTCCGAAATTCAAATGTAGAGGCATTGAGAGAGCCAAGGAATCTTTTCCTCCAGGCAAAAAAATAAACGGAGGACTCGTGGATGCGTCAAATGATGTCGTGTTTGCAGTGTTACAAGAATATTCTTCTTATTATTTAGGAACTGATCCCGGTGAGTGGGTACTCCGTTATATGGGCTATATAGGTATATGCAGCCCTAAAGTGTATGGTTTTTCAACCGTTTTGGTCATAAATAGGGTATCGATTTTGGCCATTTCGGTCGTCAATAGGGTACTAGGGTTTTCACACTCTGGTCTTGAATTGGGTGTGGTTTTTTTAGAAAAAGCTACTTTTCATCATTATCGATAAGATCATCGACAAAAGCCCTTCATAACTTATGTTTAGGGCAAGGTTTACATGCCACAACGTTTATAAATAGGGTATCGAATGTTTGGTCAGGTCATTAATAGGGTAGGGAAAATCGTAGAGTTTGGTCAAAAACAGGGTAAGGGTTTTGGGAAGCGGGCCACACACCCCCACCCAGTTTTTCTGGGAGTACCCCCCCAGGGAATAAAATCTGCCGAAGATCACGGACTGTCTATTCTCGAAGAAAATATTAGGAACTCTTCGAACATCTTCATACCCGTATCAGAAAAGATCAAACTACAGAATACAAGCAAGTTACATTCTATCCGAGATGTGTCTAGCGACTGCGCGCACGACATAACTAATCTACAGAAGAATAATTTACCTCGACAGCTTTAGTCTTAGTGTCCTCCAGAGTCTGAACCAGTTCAACATTATCCAACATGTTCCCCTGAGAAGTAGCCAGCTCACGAAGGAGAGTGTCCTCGAGATCCTTCAACAGTCGTTTGTTATCACTGAAAGAATATGTTATATTATCGGTAAGGTAAGGTAAAGTCTGCATACGAGCCAACTGGCCCCTCAGGCCGGAGCTTATCCCGGTTTCAGTAGCATGAAGTGACTAGGAGTATTTCTACTCTCCCTGGATGGGATGCTAGTCCATTGCAGGGTTACCCCCAGCATTAAATTCGCCGGTACCCATTTATACACCTGGGTGGAGAGAGGCACTGTGAGAGTTAAGTGTCTTGCCAAAGAACACAACATAATGACCCCGGTCAGGGCTCGAACCTAGAACGATTGATCCGGAGACGAGCGCACTAACCATGAGGCCACCGCGCCTCCCATATTATTGCTAAACAAGCACAAAAACACCAGAGCTGCCTGACTTGAGAGTGCATGATAATTCAACCTTATTGCGTGTAGTTTAAAATTTTATCTGAGAATCTGGCGATACTTCAAAAGAACACCTTCTAGGTGATTACTTTCTGTATTCTCATCAAGTGTCTGTTTGACAATCTATTGATGTTGTAAGGAGAAACTGGTTGTTGAACACTCCGTAACCGATCGAGGTCTTACGAGTGAACCTGATTGAATTATCAGGTTTTGTAGTTTCTTTTCCTACCCTAACCCTAACCCTAACCCAAAAGAAGGAAGAGACAGTCTTTTTCGTCAATTCTAAGATAGCTATCCCTATGAGTCTCCTATAAACTTAAAGAGTAGAAAATGTGAGCAAAATGAACAAAATTTAATAACACAAAACGTCAAACAATTGACTTCATTTTTATGAACCGTTTTGACTTTTGGTTCCATTTGTCCGTGACAAAAAAGAACGTTTACTGTGTGACTACGAAAAGTTTATAACCAAGCCACATAAAAAAAAAAAAAAAAACAGAAAACATTTCTATTCGTTTTTGCTGACCTGGTTTCTTGAATGAGTCTTTCTCTCTGCTCCTCAAGCTCCTTCCTCTCAAATCCCACAATAACACTCAACAGCTGGTCCTCCAGTCCTTTCATTGTCACTGTGTAGTTCACCACCATACAGCGACTAAAATGAGTCGGAGTGTACTTGGGGTTTGACAGTTTCGTGTTGAGGTACAGACGGAAACTGGGGTCATAATCCACTTCTTTATCTCCTAGCACGACAAACTCCCGACCCGGCTCCCCTAGAGGGAAAAAAAACGGCCTAAGAGTTAATCGGAGAAATGAAAACGTCACCCCACCCCACCCCTCCTCTCTGCGTGAAAGACATCCGGGATTCAAGCCGCGGACGAAGCTTTACAGAGTAGTTCCTTTGGTTGTTGCTAGCTTAGAGACTTTTCGCGCCCGCGTTACAGGCAAACCAAGACAGTATACTGTTTTCTGTAGGCCACATCATCACTACGATATTTTCTGACTAGCCTCTCGAATTTGAAGAATAAGTAAAGGAATAAGGGATTTGTAGAATAAGTAAACGGCAAAACGGCAGTAAACGGCAAAACCAGCCAAAAAACAACAAACAGCACTAGCTGAATGTTCGATCTAATAAGGCTTTACTGCCTGCAGTCTGGCTCAAAAATTACTTCAACGCCATCAAAGGCATGATAGTACAGATAATTTGACGTTTTGTCGGCATACTCCACTTTTTATTCCTATAATCTAAGAATATTCACAAGAATATTTTCAGCCTAAAATCGGCACAAAAATAAGAATATTCGGCATGGGCCAGAAAAAAAAGAGTGTAATCATAGACCATAACGATTACGTTAAAGGATATATAAGTTTCTGGTAGTTTTATTTTGGACACCTTTGATGTTCTTGTCCAGCACGTTATCGATTACAGGATCAATGTACTCGTCCACATCTTTGAACAGAATAGGGAAGCCATATTTGATGGCCAGCTCCAGTTGTTTCAGAAAATCTGGATCGTTGAAAGTTACAACCTGAAAAAATAATTTTGAAAGAAATGTCAAAAAATGCGAGACTTCTAGTGGAAAGACCACGTCGATCAACCTACGAAACAATGACAAACACCCTGATGATGACAAGAAATCGAAAACGTTCGGAATAATAAGAATTTTTCTAGTTTTCAGCTTTGTATAGATTAGAGGATATTAGATGGCCGCGCGGAGATACGAAATTTTTGTTTGGGTGAAGATCTGAAGATATCAAATCAACCGCGCTATATTTTTTTAATTTTCCCTTGACTCAAAATTCCCTGACTTTTCCTGGACCTTGGAGAATTTTTTTCCCTGACCATTTCCTGACCTGTGGCAACCCTGCCTCACCTTCAAATTGTTCTTCTCCTCTTTCTTCTTGATCCAATTCAGAGCCTGCTGTTGTGGATCTATACACAGTGGATACCGGCTGGCCTGTGTGGTCAGGATACCATTCTCGATGGACAGTTCATCCGGGGGGAGCCCCTCAGACGTCCATCGACTGATCTCCACATCGTTAGTAAGGAACGTATCCAACTTGAAGGGCTGACTCACAGGGATGTCCCGGTTGAGGACATCCTTCTCCCACTCCCCCCGGAGCATGTCCCGCCGGAAGTCCCAAGTAAAGGCCCCAAGGTAGCTAAGGAAGGCCGAGGCCAGGAGGCAGTCACCCAATAGACGGACCCGTTGTCGTTTCAGCTCCTCAAGGTCTTCGGTCCATCTGGGGAAAAAAAAAAAAAACTTTATTACTTTTTGTAAAAGAAAAATTCATATCTGTTGTGTCCGTTACATTTCAGTCCTTGTATAACGAGCTAACCTCGGGAAACCAAACACGTCAAAAGAAATTTCTTTTATGAGACATCTAGCAAACCCTTAAATCGCTAAAACGTCTGTGTGATTGGTCGAAAAACATCCTCTAAACCTTTTTTCACATTTGAAATTGGGCGGTGTTCCAAGACCTTATGGTAAACCCCTTCTGTTTCAATCGCTGTTTCACTGCTAATAGCTTGAACAATTCCTTTAGATTGAAGAAGGTCTATACGGGAAAATTCTGGCCACATTCAACAAACGTGTATTTGGTAGCGTCTAGAGCCCAGGTATTCGCAGCCAAACAAAAAAGCACATCAGACCTGAAATTTGCTGCTAATTTTAAAATTCCATGCTGTATTTACCGTATTTTCTCAGATCCCAGACCCGAGATGAGCTTATCGGCTGCTATTAATCGTCGTTCCATGATCTCCGCCTCTTCCAGTAGACTGGCCCGTTCTCTCATGGCGGCATCGTACTTGTCGCCCAGATTCTTAAGTTCCTCATCTAAAGCTTTCACTTCCTTCTCTATCTTCTCAAGTTCACGCTTGCTTAGAAGGAAATTCCTTTCCAACCTGGCCACCTTTGGTGAAAATGATCAGCAGAAAATTAGGCGATGGCAGAGATTTGACAGATGGACAGTTACAGTAATAGCCCATTTCCGAGTTCACTTGTGCCTCTGTTTCAAAACGAGTCTTCGCGCAAAAAACCTTTTATGTGAAAATAAGTTTGATTTGCATGGAAATGAACCTGTAGGGCGGACACATTTTCATATGAATGGTTTCGCACGAAGAATCATTTTGACAAAGAGGCAAAAGGCAACTCGAACAAGGGTGCGGCGCTGTTACAACAGGCAACTGTATTTAGCACCTTACAAGAAAAGTACCAAGAAACATTGCCCAGTATACTTTAAATAGTTAAAAACGTCACGACCAACCACACATTCTACTGCCTCAGTTTCACCCACCTTCTCTCTCTTGGGTTTGATCTCTCTGGCCACTGAGCAGTATCCCAACACAGCAACCACGAACTTGAGCAATCCAGCACCTGCCTTGCTGACTTCCTTCATCTCTTCGACTGTGATATTCAGTTCTTTCAGCATGTCACGACAGCGACGAACCTGAGAAGATAAGGCAGCGTTAATATGGAGGCAAAAACATAGCAGAGATGTATTTTTTCATAGATTCACAAATGTCCTGAATTGTCCTAGTAAAAAGACATTAATCGTATCTTGATAACGTGAACTTAGGTACGATAGATATGCTAAAAAAGACAAAATTGGTAGACATTTCAGCATAGGTGTGTATCTTTCGAATAGCTGTAGTTTGAACATTTCAGGAAACTTGTTGTTTGCGCTTTTTCAAATTTCCGATCACAAATTCGGTTGTTCTTTTCATACCTGCCACCGTTAAAGCATGATTAGGACACAATTTGAGCATCTTCCCATTCGTCGTTATGGCAGTCTATTAGTCAATGAAATACGGGGTATGTCTGCGTGAAATGGCCTTCAAATATATATTTTTTCGACTTGTGTGTAGTTGCGGGAAACTTACGAGTCCATTCGGCCACTCAACGAAGTCTCTATTCAGGTTCAACTTGCGGCTACTTGTGAGTCCGTTTGGCCAGGGCTTAAGCCAGGAGTATTTTAATTATTGACCACGTAGGCACATCTCTGTTACCAAAACAGAGCAATGAATCAAGTATCGTCAATTTAGAGAACGCACAGTACCTGAGGGGATGTGATACCATCCACGTCCATATCCGTCAAGCTCTTCAGGAAGTTCGCTTCTGACATCATTCCCTTGGCTTGTTTCCAGGACACCTCCTTGTAGCCACGCATAACCACAATGCACTCGGACACCATCTGTACCGCACGGGGGGGTTTGGCGAATGACCTTAAGAGATAAGAGGGTAGAGAAAGATTCTGCGTCAGAGAGAGGGGTTAAGCACTCGGTAGTTCTCGCGAGGAACCTCGGTTCCGAGAATTGACGACAAGACGGAGTACAGGCTTCGGTAATTTTCGTCAGTTATAATTTCCTGCATGGATAATTAAAACTCTGTGGGCTACCTGATCTCAGTGACGTCAGACTTGTCCAAATCCTGTAAAGCCAGTTTGGCCTCCTCTAACGCGGGCAGGGCCTGGGCAAGAGCCTCCTCAGCTTCGGCTTTCTCTACAACGATCTCCTTATTTTGCTCGGCTATCTCTTCTCTCTTGCCCACCGCCATGGCTTTCTTCTCGTTAGCTTGTTCAGTGGCACGCTGGATCTCCAGCAGCAGTTTCTCGCAGGCTTCGCTCTTCTCTGTCACCGCCACTTTCTGGATTTCCAATTTTTCATTCAGTTCTTTGAGTTGTTCGCTAGCGGCCAGCAGTTTGCTCAGGCCTCCATCGAGACGATGACACTGAAATAAACAAGGAACAACGTTCTGAACTAAGGAAAAAAACCCACTGTCAGCAATACAGAACTGTTACGAATTTCACCACCAGACGTATAATGTACCAAACAAGAAAGACCGTGTTTGACCACATTTCCAAACACCGAGAAGAGAGTTGAAAATACAGCGCGTACCGGTGTATTTTTGACGAACTTCGAGGTGCTTGGGAATGTGGTCAAACGCTGTCTTGAGTGTTTGATATATCTTCTCAACCGAAACTAAAACTAAGGAAAAAACGGAGAAAAAAAATCGTAAAAATCTTACGTCATATCCACTACACCATCGGGGCAACCACACCCGACTAGTATGCGGGGAGACGCGGATTCGAATTCTGCTCGGGACAAGAAGTTTTTCTTTCATTTCATTTCAAAAGCCGCTTGTAAGTTATTTACTTCTTTCCATCATTGTTTAGAAATGATATGATGACATAAACGCTCTTACTTGTTCTAAGACGAACTTGTCCTTCTCTTCCAGTAGCTTGTTGTAGGTGTTGATGAAATCCAGGTAGTTCTTGGGTGTGGTGTAGTTGACTCTCCTTAGCTTCTGCAGGAATGTCTTACTGAACACGCCGACAGTCTGATGGACATACACCACGTGGTTGACGACGTTTTCGCGGTGCTCGTCGGGAATCTTGTCGTTCTAGAAATATGTAAGACAGCGCTTGAGTAAACTTTTTGCCAGGTAAGACATTTCTTAATCTTGTTACGCTGTACTTAAGTCCGTTTCCACGCAAACCATTTCTTTCTGCGCTCAAACAAAGGAGTCGTTGTGAAAAGAGTTCCATGGTTGCCACAGACATCACTTTTCAAAATTCCCTGACTTTTCCCTGATAAAAACAGCATTTCCCCGACCAAATCAATACATCTCAGATCTAGCAGCAGCTTCTGGCCTCAACTTACAGCTGTCCTTTCTACTCCTTTATTAAGACAGCTAACTGAGTTTTCAAAAAATTTTTGACGTTGAGATCACAGTGAGCCCAAATGTTTCTTCCAGCCTTCAACGGTATTGAATAAGCTGTGATAAATTATTTCAATTTCCCCTGACTTTTCTTCAAAATATCAATTTTTCCTGACTCGAAATAAAATTCCCTGACTTTTCCCTGACCTTGAACAATTTATTTTTCCCTCTGACCATTTCCTGACCTGTGGCAACCCTGAGTTCATTAGCGCTACCTTCAATAAGATACAAGCGCCAATCTAAGGTAACTTACATTCTCTCCCAGAAATACCGAGGCGACAGCATGCAATGCCTGTTGTGGCCAGGCCGTGAACCAGTCAATACTGCAGTTATTGACCAAGCCAGGGAAGTTACGGCATCGTGTCCTGAGGGTCTCCCCCACAGGAGACATGGCTAGCACGATGTGAAGGTTGTTCGCGCACTTGTTAACAAAGTACTGCCAAATAGACTCCCTTGCGGGTGGTACTCCGGCCTTGTTTGCCTCGTCTCGAACCTGCAATAGCAAGGAGGAAAAATAAGAATTACCTCTGCTATTCAACCAATGAAGTTTCAAGGCAGGAAGAACAATCTCGCTGGTTTGATTCAGTTTCCTCATATCACCCAATCCCCTTCCTTGAAAATCATTTGGGAGTTAAAGAAAACCACGACGGCAACGGTAATGGGAACGTCGCTAAACAAAAGATTTAATGAGGAAAACAATGGCTGTGCACGTGCGTTATAATTCTTGGTACATTTCTTTGCCGTCCTCTGCAAAACAACAACGTGAAATGACCAAATTCTGCGTTGTCTAGAGAACGTGAACCACGACGGCTAGTTTTTTAGATTAGTATTTCGAATTTATCCCAGATTAAGTGTCGTAATAATTTTGACAGTGATAAACAAAGTAATTGACTTAAGAGAACTGCGAGATTCGTAGGTAAAATATAAATTCATTTTTTAATCGACGTTGCCCTCAACGTCGCCGTTATGGCTACTAAAACGCCCGATTACCGCACCCTCTATGCAGATGCGCACCAAGGTCATCACATGTAGAAGTTAGGCCCGGCGATAAACCGTGGGAATATTTACCTGGCCAATGATCCCTTCTTTCTCGTCATCAGGGAAAAGCGCGGGAACCATGCCTGACGTCAGCATGTTGTTAATGAGCTCGAGGAATCCTGGGAATGGAGTAAATCAGTTACACATCTTTACAAACAGAGAGCAAATAAACAATTTTGACGAAGAACTACAATTAACTAACATTTGTTAATGACAGAATGTTCCTGATTTTTTCACACTTGCCCTAAGCTGAGTTTAAAGTTTTTATTCCGCCAAACAATTTTTGACCAAAATCTTTAGCAGGAAGTCTTAACTTTTAAAACTCAACTCAGTTCGGCGAATCGAACTTGCGCATGATTTTTATTTCGTTGTTACATATTCTTCAGTTACCTATAAAAACTCGGAACATTGTTGAGCAAACACAAGTGGAGCTGCTTCATGCATCAGGTCTGTCTTTCTAAAGAAAATTCCATTTTCACTTTCAAAGCAAGTTAATGCGCGTCACTTACAAGTCACCTCTCCATTATTTTTCAGAAGTATAACTTTAATATTACGAATGTTGTTAAACTTGAAAATATTTACCTTCTTGAGCAACATGAGCATCAGTAAACAAGAACACCATTTTCTTGTTTTCCAATCCAAGTTTCGAATAAAGTCCCTTCAGGTCCTCTCTGAAAGAACCCTCGTCATACCCTCGAGTAAGTGTGATCTCAAACACCTCGCACCCAGCAGAAAAGGCGCCTAACTTGGTGAGGGACTGTTTACCGCTGCCCCCTACTCCCACCAGTAGAGCGTGACCTTTCTCCATGCGGATCACGCGGTGAACACGTGTCAGATGCTCGATAGCGTCATCAAAGAGAACAAGGTTCATTGGGACGTGGTCCATGTTGTATTCTTCTAGGATCTGTAATTAGAGAAGAGGAAATATTATGTCACAAAACTTAACTATCAATCGTTAGGTTCATTAAAGGCTAAAAAAAGAGGGAATCAAGAGAGAATCCACCAGAAGTTCGAGTAACAAGTGCAGAAACTTTGTACCAAGATTATTTACATCGTATTGCAAACTTGTGTGCGACTGTTTAAAATATCTCTTCAAAAAAAATATATCATTTCTAGCAACACCAAATGTCAAATGTCCGGTGATAAGCCCCTTCGGATATAAGCCCATTTAAACACCCTTACGGAGTTGTGTAGGCCCAGGGCTTATAAGCGGCATTTTACAGTATATGACAATTAGCGGTACATGAAAGGGAAAGGGAAATGCTGAACAGAAGTAGATTACCAACCTCATCAAAAATAGCTTTGGCCGCTTCATAATCCACGATATCCTCATACAAGCGAGGATCTTCAGTCAACGCATTGCGATAATCTCCAAACAGGATCGGTTCACGATTGACCATGTCCACATAGTTTGTGAAGTTCTGTTCAACCAGTTCCTCGAGGTAACCCTGACAACAGGAGCGAAGGATAAGCAACGCATAAGAAAATTGAGAGTGCAGAAGTCCACTAATGTTTCATTTTTACACGGACATAGAGAGTTTTGACCAGTAAATAAGAGGAGTAGGCTACTTAACAAATAGATTCCACATTGCCGTGCGTCTGTTCAGTAATAGATCACAGATGATGTCAAAATGTGGTGAGAACAAAAAAGTGACACACGATCGAGGCGATAGCCGAGGGTGTCACTGATGTTCTTACCACAGTTGCACATCTTCTGTGGTCTATTACTGAACAGACGCACGGCTTCATGGAATCTATTTGTTTTATATAGTAAAGAAATAAAAAAAGAATGTTAATGACGTCAGCTATGCGTCTGTGCTCCACTAAATCATAAGAAAGACCCAATCAAAACGCGAGAATAATTTGACTTATTATATAAAGAAAGAAAAAGCATACGGAGGACCGGTCGGTAATCCTCCAACTCAACCATTGAGCTGTCAATTTACGGCGACGGCGAGCAAATTCTGGGAACAGGAACCTTTACGATGGAGGATGGCATTCACGCTCGAGTTAGAAAAACAGAGGGATTTTTACAGGCTAAAAAACCAATAGGCCATTTCCAAGTTGCCTTTTGCCACTGGGGCAAACCAAGCCTTCGTGTTAAACCATGAAAATGTGTTCCGCCTACAAGTTCATTTTCATTCAAATCAAACTCAAATGACGAACGAGGACTCATTTCAACACAGAGGCACAAAGTAACTCGGAAATGGCCTATTCACTAACAAGTATTAAAATCATCTCATGGCTTAGAACTTACGTTGACGATTTTCTTGTCCCCCGCACTGGTCAGACGATCGTAGAACACTCGGAGACACTCGTTCTTCCACAGTCGTACAAACTGCCCGGGATTGTCAAACCTGTCGGGTGTGCTGAGGCACAGTCCCTGGGTGACGCGGGACAAATCCCGCAAGTTGAAAATGTAGTGAAACTTTGAAGGTGTCGGTGGCAGGTTTTGGATAATCTTGTGATACAACTCCAGCGTGCAGGAGGTAATTTTGGAAGTTAACTCTCTAACTTCTTTCTTGAAGGGTTCTAGATGGCCGTTAAGGATCGAGGAGTAGATTTTCGTCAAAGATTCTTGTGAAGGGAAAGTGACGTTGAAGACGCTGAACAGAGAAATGAAGCGCGGGTCTACTTCATTGCGGCCACCACCAGGCTGAAATTAAAAGAAACTAAATATAAGATACAGAAAGGTGAAGATATGGCATAATTATTGCTTTGAAACTAGGGTGTGTGGGAGGCGCTGTGGCCTCATGGTTAGTATGCTCGACTCCGGATCGAGCGGTCCGGGTTCGAGCCCTGGCCGGGGACATTGCGTTGTGTTCTTAGGCAACATACTTTACTCTCACAGTGCCTCTCTCCACCCAGGTGTATGAATGGATACCGGCGAATTTAATGCTGGGGGTAACGGCGATGGACTAGCATTCCATCCAGGGGGGAGTGGAAATACTCCTATTTGCTTTATGCTACAGAAACCGGAATAAGCTTCGGCCTGATGGGCCACCTGGCTCGTGTGCAGACTTTACCTACAAGCTTGTGTATGGGGACAAGATGTATCGAGACGTGGAATATCAAAATGACGAATGAGCCAGATTAAACCGCAATCTTCAGATACCGACTGACAGTCATTTTAGCATTCCAAAAACAGGACGGAGAGCACAGTGGCAAAACTGCATTACACTACAGGAAACCGGTCTCGGGAGGGCAACAACTAAGGAGGGAGAAATACAGCTACTGGCTCTTGCTCTCGTGATCAACTCGATAATGACTTACCAGCAAGTTATATTGTTATGAGCCTGAACATTAAAGAGGACTAAATTTTTCGGAAAATTATCGAAGAATTTCCAATTTCTATGAACCAGTCAGAGATGGCTCAAATGGCAGGTAAATTTCTCCTGTAAGAACAAGTCACCCTACTCTTTGACCCCCCTACCAACGACAGCAGATGCAGCCAGTTCTCAGACCCTTGAGTTTACATGTAGGGAGACATTTCTCTGTCTCAAACGTTAGATCTAAATAATCAGTTGTAAAAACACCGTACCTTTCCCATGGCCGCCACGAAGCCGATATCCCTGAAGTTCTTCAAGTTGAGTTCCTTGCCTCGGTCGTACATGCCTCCCCTCTCCAGCAGCAGTTTCAGTAAAGCGATTGGCTGTTGAGTTCCGTACTCATCCACTTGAGGCATGTTCATGTCATCCATGAACACCAGCAGTCTCTTACCCATGGGGGGACCGTAAGTGTCTTTTGTCCTCTTCTCTACGTTGGCCTCGAGATTCCGTTGTACGTCCATGGATGTTGTTCGAGACGAGAAGTTGATGTTGAGTAGGAGCTGTTGGTTAGGAACAACAAACAGTAATTGAATGAATAGATAATAACAAAAGCACTTTGCTAGTTTATTATCAAGGCGACATCATCACATAGATCAAAATAACACTATGGAGGCGATTTTGTGGCATTTTTAGTCAAAGCAGTGTTCAATTTATGTCTAAGTACGTTCGTTCGTACACACAATATTCCGAGACCATCAAGACGAAGATATTAAGCACGTCATTGACAGGAGATTAAATCCTCCATAGAAAAACAGATACCAACGGGTAAACAAAGTTCTAAAATCCTCAAACCTAGCATACACAATGCCATTATTACAGGGACAAATAATTAGAGCCAAAATATTGCTTTCCTAGCGCCTAATGGGCTGTGTTAGGTTAGTAAGGTATAAAAATGTACAACCGTCAACCCTTTTCCTTAGTGTATCCTTAGTGTAGCTTAGCTGAATCTTTTTTGCTGCCATTTACTTGACCACGGCGATGTCCAACCAGAATGCTCTTGCTACCTTGGCCACCGCTCATATAAAAATTTTATTTTTTACAACTTTATGTTTCTTAACGTTTTTTTTACCATTCTAATTACTTTATCTATAAAATGCATCTAAATGCCTTGTATAGTGTAAATAAAAGTAATGAATTGAACTAAATTTTTCCTACGGAGGATTGTAATTAAGCTTAATGACTTTTGCTGATGTTTTCACGACAAGATAACGGAATTTCGAAAACGTCTGTCAGACTTTTTCAGTAAAACATTTAAATTACACCTTTGTAATATATTTTATTACACTTTTTATTTATTCGGCCAGCTTGCACAGTAATTCTTAACAAAAATGGACCTCTATATTTTGGTATCCATCAATAAAAATGTCTTTTTTGTTTTGACTTTTCGAAGTCATACACATAATAGTAGCCCTTTAAGGAACCATGTCACGTATTCCATCATTTTCTCTGTAGATGTTTTTGTACATCTCTCAGAGTTCCATTACTTGACAGTTTACAAACACAGACGTACCGTAGAATCTTTGTCCAGGCCCCTCAAAAAGTTCGCTGTCGTAGCAGACTTAGAAGTGCCAGTCTCTCCCACAAGTACCACGGGTCTCTTTATGCTGACCATGAGCTCCAGCAGCCATGTTGTCCTGACAGTGTCCACAGTGGGAACCAAAATCTCCGAGAACTTTTTCTCGGGATCGTGAACGTACTCAGGGATGACGTCGATCCAGGGGACCCAGAGGAGCTTCTTGGAGTCAAAATAGTACTCGAATAACGTTGACTGGGCGCTGGGAATTTCACCTGGACAATGATAACGAAAACTTGAGTGAAGAGAGCTTGCTTTATCAACTTAATCAACTTTATTTATACGGGGTAACACAAAACAGTAGATGTACTGGAAAGCCAGTGGCCCTCATACAAATATTTACAGAATAAAAAGATAACCTATAAGTCACTCCAAAGCATCAAAAATTAATACTATAGGAAGATTCTCACTTATGCAACTATAATATAAAAAACTAAAAGGCGAGACTCACTAAAATATAAAAAAGCAAAGCATTGGATTAAGTCTGATAATTAAAACTAGAAAATCAAAAATTTAGATTATAAAATGGTCCAGATCCTTATAACTGTCCATAAAATGTTTCAGAATGGATTTTTCTTTTAAGCTTATAAGATTAGGTTACGTGGGCAAGCATCATATTCCAGAGGCGGCTAGTTGATACTAAGAAAGACCTTCCACCCTGTCTTCCGTGACAGAAATTGTCACTTGAATATTGTTAACAAGTAATCAAATAATGTTTCCCGTACAATTTGGAATAAATAAGCACTCGTAAATTGTTCAGAAACTACAAATTTCAGTCGTCCTACGGGTTCGTGTAATTTTTTGTAGTCTTTGAAAAATTTACTTGTGCTTATGTATTCCAAATTGCACACGAAATCATTTGATTACATATGAAATTACACCATTACCATAGCATCTAAATAAGCAAGTTCATCATACCTGGTCCAACAATTGTTCCTTCAGCAGGATTTTGAGGCAAGGAAGCGATCCTCTTGACGAACATATCAAATACAGTCCGGCCGTCCTCAAGCAGGCCTCCCCCTAATGACCAGGTCAGCGCTGACAGGAAGATAGCCTCTGTTGTTTCCGAGCCAAGGAACTGAGCGTTTTCTGCAGGGGGGAGAAGTGCATCCAACATCTGCGACAGTTGAACAACCTGATAACGTAGAGAATGAGAAATGGCTAGAAATCGGGGTCAAAAAGCTAAGCGACAAAATATGAATTCTTCTTAGGGTTTTACATATAATTTGTGACATCTTCTAGGGAGAATTTGATTAAGAGTCAATCAAGACTAGTCTCAATGGTCACTACTTGAATCATGGTTGCCACAGGCATCACTTTTCAAAATTCCCTGAGTTTCCCCTGATAAAAATAAGATTTCCCTGATCAAATAAATACAAAATGTCAGAACTAGCAGCGGCTTCCGGCCTCAACTTGCAGCCGTCCTTTCTACTCGTTCATTACGACTGATATGTTTTCAACAAATTTTCCTTCTTCATTAAGGAAAAATATAGTTGAGATCACAGTAACCCCAAATTGTTTCTTCCAGCCTTCAATGGTATTAAATCAGCCGTGTTAAATTCTTTCAATTTTCCCCGACTTTTCTTCTTCTGCTTTTATTGACCACGACGAGACAGGCAATATTTGCAGCAATAGTAGAACAAATAATATGACTTCTCTGACGAAATTATTTGAGCAGAGCCTACGCAAGCTCCCGCTTAGCCTTTGCTTTTGTCACTTCTCCTACCATGTTTAGGTTTGTCAGAGGAATGATAGTCTTCAGTTTCTTTCCTATTTTTCCTTCAACGATCCCTTCCAGTATAAGGTCAATACAGGGCGGCACATATTTCTCGAACAGTCTGTTCAGCTCTTCTCTCTCCTTATCACTCCCGCGGGCGTGATACCATTTCTGCCAGTAGGGATTGTAGCCCAAGTTCTTAGGATCTACGTACACCATACCACAACGGGACACAGTGGCCGGGGAGGCATAACGAAGATCTGCAACCTACACGTAAGTAAACAGTAGAAAACGTTCAGTACCAGAATCCAGAATCTCCATACCACTTGAAGCACAGATTGTATAAGAGATAACAATTGTCTTTACGGATGAACAGGGTATTTAACACGATGACTCACTTGTTTTTATTTATTTTAACATTAAGGAAAAAGCTTCCTCGTGATTCATGTAATATATCAAACTCGAAAGACCGTGTTTGACCACATTTCCAAACACCGAGAAGAGAGTTGAAAATACGACGCGCAGCGAGGTATTTTTGACGAACTTCGAGGTGTTTGGTAATGTGCTCAAACACTGTCTTGAGTCTTTGATATATCTTCCCAATCGAAACTAAAACTAAGGAGAAAACGGAGAAATAAAATCGTAAAAATCTATGCTAATTAAAAGCAGATATCCAAACAACGTCACGGTCATGATTTTCTTTGTTCAAACTTGATGGATTATTAATAAATTTGGGAAGAGATCATTAGAGATCATATTACACACGACGTATACAGCATGAAAGCGATTCAGTAAACATTACCTCAAATAGCAAGGCACAGTGTTTCTGAAGCCGAATTCTTTCGCCATTAGCCAGAGTCAAAAGCCTGTTGTCATCCATGACGGAGTTCATGTTTTCAACCCACAGAGCGTCCACGTCGCTATCGAACACGATGTACTTGCGCTCATTCTTGTCTGTTGGTTTGTTGATCTCACGGAAGATACAGGACAGCAGACCATCCGTCCAGTCTCGTGTGACTGGGTCCAGTGTACCATAAAGCTCCACTACTGTGCATGCTTTGGCGTTCATTACGTACAGTTTGGTAGGGATACTAAGACTGCAGGGAATAGTGGTTCAATGAAATGAGCTGACGGAAGAAAACGGTTTACAGTGGAAGGGGACAGTGGCCTGGAAACAGGCAGAAAAGCGGGCGGGAAGGCTTTGGAAGGCAAAAGAGGAACGAAGAGCACGGAATTTCCGAGAAAGCGCAAAGTGGGAGAAAATGGCAAACTGAACTTCCTTGCACAGTTTTCGGTTGATTGTAAATTTGCAATGTTAGGAGACATCGAGATAAGTTCCATTTGATTTTACCAAGGCGATATTAGTCGATATTAAATACGACGCAAAAAAAGGAGGAAAACTGTTCAATCAAAAATTCTTGTAGCTCTATAGTCCATGTATTCGAAATTGTATGTGAAATTTTATGGCTCGATGTCAGATCCCCTTTGTTAGGACTATTCTATATTATCTAACGGCTTATTTGGAGGAATTTTCTAAACGTGTCTGTGACAGATGGACCTTTTCAGTGATACGGCGGCCATTTTGCATTCTATTGTTTCAAATAGCTATTATGGGATGTTTATGGGGCAAATACATACTAATTTGCCCCCTGAGCATCCCATAATAGCTTTTTGAAACAACAGATTTCAAAATGGCCGCCGTGTCGCCGAAAAGGTCCATTAGCTGATGATCTCACCGTGTCTGTGCCTGTGCTAAGGTGTTGATGACAACAGTCTTTCCTCCTCCAGTAGGACCCACGATCATGGTTGTGTGACGAGTCAACATAGTCTCGTACATTTGAACAACTTTATCAGCCTGTCACGCAATCACACGATGATTAGATTACGTTAGTAACTCAAACTGTCACAAAATATATTACACCAAAAATAATTTGCTCTATAAATGCCCTCATCATCATCATCATCATCATCGTAACCATAAACTTTATTTAACCTCGAATTTACAGAGTAGCATTGCTGCTAATTTCTTCGAGCTACCTGATGTTAGAAATTAGAAATAAAGAAAGAAAAATTACAACAAAGCAGATGTATTTATGCAATATTACAGGACAAAATTAATTTGCGGAAGGTGTTAAAATCTGTAACAGTACGTTCCAGGATTTGGCCGCCAGGCAATTAAAAGAATTAAGGCCATAAGTAGTTGTACATATTTTAGGTAGCCCTAGAAGTAACAAATTCAGTGCTTCAAAGACAAGATTTTGTGCTGCAAGGGAAACAACATAAAGAACATTTTTGCACCTGATGTGGAAGTAGCACATATTTGTTGTCTTGTAAAACGGCTTCCACAGCGTCGTTAAAGTTCGGGTAGCGCACTCTTGGACAATCAAGGCCTGGAAACAAGTCAGCAATGAGGCCGAGAAAGAGTGGTACGTCTTCAAACACGAACTTTGGCAGGTTCATATCACGCAATGCACGCATCAGTACTACATCCTGGAGAGATAACGATAGGCATTAAAAATAATAATAACATTTTAAGCAAAAGACAAGGTTACCTTTCGTTCTTTAAACATTAGATCACAATCGCTGGTAGAGCTTTAAAATGTACGGTATATCAACTGTTGATAAACCACTTAATTGAGAATTGAAAGCATTACATGAATTAGTCTATTTTTCACCTTCCTCGTCAACGTTGTTTTGCACTGAAGAAACGATCCATATCTTGGCAACCTTACACTGTATTGCACACACACCGAACTCGTAATGTGGGGGATATGCCAAATCTGCGTTGTTGCTTGCTGTCTCAAGTAGTTCTGCTCAATACTGTAAGTTTTATCTGTAGAACCCACAAAACGTCAAACAAACACCGCCTTCTTAAATAACTGTGTTTAAACTGACCTCGCTAAGATCAGGAGAGCCTCTCTTAAGCTCTCCTGCCATCACAAGCACGGCCTTCAATGCACGAAGTCCAAAGTCGTAATGAGATTGCTTGGAGAGTTGCCCTGACGCCAGCTTATACAGTACTGTCATCTTCTTGGCAAGGACCTGCATAAAAAGAATGCGTTTACAACGTTCTCCTTATTACACTATGCCCTCTCAAGCTCATAATATATAGATTTAGCCAAGCCTAAAAGCGGAGCTCCTATTACAATAAATTAACCTGGCTCGAGCCTGCGATCCAATCGAAAACCAGTTCCTGGTCAGCGGTCAACTTTACAATATAAACGGAAAACCTCACTGCAAAGTTACGAAACTTAAGTCAAAATTCTCGCTTATCCTGGGTTAGCTTAATCGCGCTTTGAACAACCTGGCCCTGGAGTTCCGCCTTAAGGCATAGATAAATCCATATACAGTCATCACCACAATCGGTTTGCTTTGCAGTTTCCTTCTCTAGTAGTTGACTCAACATTCTTACTTTCTATAAAGTACCATTGCGCCCTTTACCTTAGCCAGTAAGAATCCTTCTGAGAAAAGCATGATCTCACAGATCTGTTGCAGATCAGGTACAATACACATCACGGGTCTAAACAAAGCTTTGACGCTCTCCGGAAGCTCAGTACGACCAGCATAGCCAGGATTCATGGTGACAAAGATTCCCATGCGACCGTCCAATGCTATCTCAGTGCCTTCAAACTGGTAAGCAAAAATGAGAACAAATTAGCTAATGTACTTGTCTAGTTTCAGTCACCCAGCAGTTTTACTTTTAATGGATAAAGGGAATCAAAAGGCAGGTCTCATAATCTAAACGTTCACGTGGTAAGCTAAAGTACCGTAAGCTGCCGCTTACAAGC
>NW_028301577.1:19025000-19172500 GCF_042242905.1 Orbicella faveolata | reverse complement strand
CTCCAAACCGTCACAAGAAAGTTATAAATTCCTCACCTGAGAGATAGTCAAGTAGATTCTGTCAGTCAGTGGGGTGATGACCAACCTCCCATTCAGTCCCATGTACTCGTACCCGTACCCAAACTCTCCCGTGCACTGGCGGACCATTAACTCGTCAGGTAGCTGGTCCCAGTAAAATCTCAACTGACTCTCCCACTCAAACTCACGGGTGTCCATAATACTGTTAAAAGGCAAAGGTAAAGGAATAAGTTTTAGTGCTCAAAAAAAAAAAAGTCTCACTCTGTAAACCATTAATTAATTAATTAATTAACATTAATGATTAAAACACCAAAACGACTCCCCGCGTGGGGTTAATAAAGTTTGTATTGTACTGTACTGTGTTGTGCTGTATTGTAAATTCTTTTCCCACTAAAATGACATATGAGAGTCCACCAGCTCTAAAGAAAAAAACTTCGGGAGGAATGACCACTACTATTATTTACTTTTTATTAACCTAGTGCAAAGGTAGTTTTGAGAAAATATGGCCCGAGCTCTTTCTGACACGTACCAATCGCAAAAGAAATGGACTCACTTAAAATGTTGGTTGGAAATTTTAAAGGTACATGTATAATAAAAGTTATTATATTTTTTTCTTTTTTTTTAAATTTTACGAGGGAGGCGGGGCGGGGCGAGGGGCAGCAAGTTAAAAAAGGTAATAACTAGTTTAACTATACGGCAGGACAGGAAAAACCCTATGTGCGATTGCCTGGGGCAAGTACGTTTTGCCCTTGGCAAGTGAAAATGGAAGTTTGGTGGTCTGGTGGAGTGTTGAAATTAGCCTCAGTAGTCTTGTTAGAGGTAATTTCCAATCAAAAACAATTTCAAAACTTAAGACTGCAAGATGAGCAAAACAATGAATTGAAAGCATGGATTAATTTAAAATCCAACCGTGCTTTATTATAGACAATACCTAGTAAGTGATAAAGTTGATAACGCATGAACATTGCACGCCTATTGGGCAAGTATTCAAAATACTATTCCTGAATGGTTTAAAGTAAAAGTAAAAGCCATTAACCTGCATTACATTATCACTCTCACCTGTCTCGTACAAAGCTGTCGATAATGTCTCGAGCATGAACTTCAATAATCAGCACTGTGTTGAACTTCTTGCGGTCATTTTTCGTCAGGTTGGGCTCACGAACCTGAAAATACGCACCGTCAGTACAAACGTCATCTTAAAAAGTATTTCAAGGTAAGAAACTTGAGTGTGATGCCTTATTCGCCACTTGGCACGAAGAAGTTAGGTGAAGATGACTAAAACAATTAGCTACGCCTACGCCTCGTTGACCACTCCCTTGAAACACCATTTTAAACTAATCAGCGCGCATATTTTCTTTGGGCTATTTTCTATTATAACCCACCCATTAATTTTGGCGCGATTTTATTGGTTACTTTACGTCAAGTGGTGAAAACTCACAGGACAGTTATCACGCAATAACCCCCCCCCCCCCCCTGCGTCGATATTTGTCCTCCAATTGCTTTCGTCGAAAAGAAACACAGTCAGCACCAGAGTTTCAAATTTTCCTTTCTCTTATTTTGCATGGAAGGAAACCAAACTCGCTTTGTTGAGTGTAGCGATAGTGACATTGAATAGCTGGTCGCAAATGCTGTTCCAGAAAGTACATCAACTCTTTGAGTTTTTGATTTAAGGGACGTTACGAGAGTTAATTTCACATCACAGCTTGTCAAGTTTTGGTCCAATCACAGTTGGAATTAAAGTTATTTAAACCAATCAAATGTACTTGCTTGCTTACGTCAATCGCGCGCATTCGCCATCAGATCATCTCTGGCTTTTTTACCATGTTTACGAGAGGTTTAATTGTGATATGAAAATTAATAGGAGGGTTATAAAGTAAATAAACCCCTTTCTGGCTTGCTGGTATGTCGGCTGATAATGTCCTTGGTTGAGAGATTGTCCTCAAAATTTCACATTTGCCCTCGAAGCTTCGCTTCTCGGCCAAATATCCATTTTTCGGACAACCTCTCAGCCGCGGACATAATCAGCCGACATACCAGCCGCCCGGGTTTATTTACTAAATAAGATTTAGAAAACAGTCCTCAGAAAATACGCGCGCTGATTGGTTAAAAATCGTGTTTCTATAACTCGATGGAAATACAGAACTAGCTCGAGCTGTTGATGCAATGATGGCGCGAGCAAAGACAATTTACACTTTGATAATCAAAGTTAACAAGCTGTTTTCCTTTGTTTTCGTCGCGATGTTTTCTAAAAGAAATAGCAAACGTGTTCTCCGTGTTTCGATCAAGTTATCGAAACACTCGTGAAAGTTTGGGAGAACTCGAAAAAGCTGTGGAAATACTCGCCTGCGGCTCGTGTTCCAACAGCATTTCTCGTTCTCCCAAACTTCCACTCGTGTTTCTATAACTGGATAGAAACACGGTACATGTTGTTTTCTATTTCTTGTTGTAATGAGAACGCACCTTTTGAACAAGGTCACTAATCTGTTTGTGCATCTTTTTAGCGTAGTTTTTCATGCCCATTTTGTCTCCTTTCTTCACTTTACGGAACACATCTTCCACTTCCCAAGTCCACCAAACTTGGTTTCCAGCCAGTACGACCATTCCTTGATACACCATCATCCAATCGATTCTGAAAACAACCACACATAAAATTCAACTTCAAAAGATGAAAAATGTTTTTCAGTTGTACAGTCCAACCTCCCCATTACGGCCACCTTAGGGACAGAGGAAAGTGACCGTTATAGAGAAGTGGCCGATATAGGGAGGTAGGGATGTAATATGTTTCTTGAAGTGTTTAAGATATAAAATATATTTTCCTAAAAAATGCCTATTTTAGCATATAAATACTTAGCGTACTCAAAATATAGCAATAAAACAGAATTGATACTTAAATCAAGGGAACAGATGGAGCCTGTACCTGGACAGTTCGCCGCCATATTTAAAGATGGCTTCCTTGGTGATGAGCCTGTTGGTTCGTCTCATCTCGTTCAGCACATTTGTCATCCAGTCCTCAACTCGTCCCTCGGCCGCCACTGGTTGTCTGAACTCCATGATTTCTGCTTCGCTGCTGAGCATGGCACTGGCCAGCATTTCTTGCCCTGCCCCTTCTTCAAAGCGCAACTTAGCGATGTTGTCGAACATCTAAAGCAGACAAGCCAAGAGGTTATACACGTAAAATGCTACGAACATCATTGGTGTCACTTATTTCATATCAGAACATTTGCAGAAAATGTCGTGTATCTCTGTGTGTCTGTTTCGCCTGTCCGTCTGCCCATTCGTCTGTCTGTCCCTTTAGTTGGCCCATCACGTTTAAAACTAAAAACAATATTATGGTACAAGTGAGTTGAAGTAATGAGCAGAGCAATGGCTGGGCGCGTACGTTATAATTCTTGGTACATTTCTTTGTCGTCCTCTGCAAAACAACAACGTGAAATGACCAAACTCTGCGTTGCGTGGAGTACGTGAACCACGATGGATAATTTTTCAGTAAAAGTGACATTTCGAATTTTATGCTGTGTTCCATATTCAGATTTGAGATAGTTTTGACCAAGGGAAACAAACTAAGTGACTTTAGAGTATCGCGAGATTCGTTGATAAAATATAAATTAAAACGTGCTCAGGATAAATACGAAATGACAGCGTTCAATTCCAAATGGATATACGGAAAATTAGCCGTCGTCGTTCGCGTTCCTCAAACTACGCAGAACTTGGTCATTTCACGTTCTTGTTTAGCAGAGGACGGCAAAGAAATGTACAAAGATTTATAATGCACGTGTACAGCCATTGTTTTGCTCATTAAACCTTCCGCTGTCGTTCTCGTCATTTGCCGTCGTCATCGCGGTTTGCTTAAGCTCCCTATTGTCCTCGGCGTCGCCGTCGTAGTCACTTAAACTCCATATTGTTATTGTAACACAGCTGTAATTACCTTGATCATGTGTTCTTGCACACACTGTGGATCATGACTACCGAGAATAGAAAGCAGCTCATCATCGGAGATGAAGAAGAATCTCGGGAAGGCGTTCCTCTTGGAGTCCAAGTAATCATTCAAACTCTTCTGACACTTTTCCAAGCCGGCGACTAACATCTGAAGCTGTTCCAGACGACTGGCGGCGTGACAAGCTTCTAACACTTTGGGATTTTTCGCGGTGTCGCTCATGATCTGAAGAAAAAGGTGCAGATGCATTGAAGGATCTACGTCACGGTTTGTGCATTTTGAAAAGTTAGGCCTAAATTTTTCAAGTTCGTCGTTCGTAATCCGTGTTAATCTTCTCCATCCTTGACCATCCTTGTTCCTTTATGGTTTATTATCTCTTTGGTGTTTTTCCATCTTAGTAAACTAATACAAGTGAATATATGAAAGATCATATATTTGAACTACGGAGAAAGATATGAACACAGTACTGATCATCGCAGTTATGCACACAACTTAAGCAATTGTGAAATTAAAGCCTGAAAAAAATTCACGCCTGAACGGGATTCGAACTCATGACCTCTGTGATACCGGTGGAGTGCTCTACCAACTGAGCTATCAAGCTATCTGGGAGCTGGTCATATAGTGAGTTCTTCATATTAAGAACTCACAAAGTGATCAGGAAGAATTGTTCTTTCTTTTGCCAATATCTCAGTTAGGCATTTCTTCCAAGAATACGTGCCATAGTATCAGAGGTTACAAACCTTCTTGAACGTTTTGTCAATGTCGTCAAATTTCTTGGCCTCTTCTGGCAGCTGTGCTCGGATATCACCTCCAATAAAGATACTTTCCAAGTACATCCACTTTCTTTGTACAACCATCCACACCTACGTTACATAACATTGCATTGCTATTAAAAGTTTTCTTTTTTCCCGCATGGCACATATAAATGTTGTTGTTATTTTTGTTTCTAATGAAATAAAAATGGCTGCCAAATAAATGGGCATCTTATCTAGATATCACGCAGACCAAATTTCATTGTGCTTTGAGATGTTTCTGCATTTGGTATTTAGTAATTTGGAGTTTATAGCGACGAGCTTTACCCTTATTCGTTTTAGCCAAGTACTCAATAAAGAAGGTAGCATAGCCAGGGCAGCCCTTGAGTGGAATCCACATCCACAAGGTAAACGAAGGCGGGAGAGGCCCATGCAGTCATGGAGGCCCACTCGTATGGTAGAGTTGAACGAAAACAGCTAAGCTGCTGCTAAGAAAACAGCTTAAAACAGCATTACATGGAAAGCGATGGTGTTGGACTATTGTTCCACAATCAGCTAGGAAGTTAAAGACTGAATAAACGTCTGCCAATAAATTGAACATCTAGCTCTAAGACTGCAATACCCCAAAACAAACTTGTCTGTGGTACGAAATCCAAATAAGTGATAGTTCTTACAGGAAGCAGAAAAATTCTCAGAAAATATGCAGTCTTACGATTCGCTCGGTGGGCGGGCAAGACGAACGAAATCCTGCGCTGTGATTGGCTACGCAAGCGGGCAAGATGGCGCTATCTTGCCCGCTCGGGACTACCCGCTGTGTCCCGCAAGAAAAATATTCCCGAAAGCCACATAATAAATCCATTATTGACCAACCTTGTTCAGGCAAGATGGCTTGATATTAGCCTCGTTCTTTTTTTTGCGAGTTTCTAGACTTCGACTCCGTCTCGGTCCACAAACACGCAAAAAAAAGAACTTAGCCACTATCCAGTCATCTTGTCCTCACGCCTGGTCAATAACCCAGATTTATTATATGGCTAGCTCCGTAAGCGGGCAAGATGAATCAAATCCTGCGCTGTGATTGGCTACCCGAGCAGGCAAGATGGAGCTATCTTGCCTGCTCGGGACTACCCGCCGTGTCCCGTAATAGAAATTTCCCTGAAAGCCATATAATAAATCCTTTATTGACCAAGCTTGTTCGGCCAAGATGGCTGGATATTGGCCTTGTTCTTTTTTTGCGAGTTCATGGAACTCGACTCCGTCTCGGTCCATAAACACGCAAAAAAAGAACTTGGCCAATATCCAGCCATCTTAACCTCACACTTGGTCAATAACCCATACATCCTCACCTCGACCACTTCACCAATGTGTGACAAACTCTTCTCCCATTTGTTAACCGTTTCCAAGAAAGGCCCAACAAACCGAGATGCAGACATGCTCTGAAGATTCATAGCATTATCGTCCAGAATCTGCAGAATTTCGTCCACAGCACCCAAAATGAACCCTCTCTCCTGTGTTCCCTTCATAAATTTAGACACAGTGAATTTCATGGCTCCCCAGGTATCCCCGACTTCACTGATGCCTTTTTCGATCCCGAGTTCCTTTGTGGCACTGGCCGTGATGTCACCGATTACATCCTGGAACTTGTGTAACTCCATAGCGAACATGTTCTGGAGTGTGAAGGTGTCGGGATTCAGGTCGAACTTCATTCCCGTCATTTCCATGAGCTTCTTCCAATGGCTGTTTGAAAGTGTAATCACAAGATTTATACGTCATTTAACAGTAATGAACTGTCTTCTCCGGAAGGTACACAAAGGTTGACATCATCATAAGTAACTCTTTCATTTTTTTCACCTCATGGTATGACGTAAGTCATGCTATGAGGTTTAGGAATGGACGTCAAATTCACTCCCTCCCTCCCTCCCTCACTCCATTCTGTTATACAATTAATTTATGCATTAAACCTGGATTAAACACGTTTTCCACTACCTCCCCTCCAAAGGCAACCAAGTAGGTGAAAGAGTGCGCTAAAAATACAAACATAATACCATGAGGTAGCTCTAATGAGCATTTGATTTTACTTTCCTTTTAACGGTTTACACCAGCCAGTCTTAAGCTAGCCAGTCAATAGCTAGTCTTTTTCTCTAAATATTTCACTCGCAAAAAGACTAGACAACTGTAACACATAAAAGTACCACTCAATAGCTTTCATTTGAATGGTCACACATTAGGGTTTCTACCATAAGATTAAAAGTCTAAAACAACTTGTATGCCCTGACAAACAATACCACATGAAAGTACTACTGAACCGCTTTCTTTAAATGACCACACTTATTACATCATCAAAGTTTAGGGATAAAAAGAGAGAAGCGTAATAAAATTCAGGCCTGAGAACCTTTTCAAAACTACGTTTAACCTACCGTTCTCTTAGAGCCTCGTTCTTCAAATCAGAGAAGAGCGGTATAGAGTTCTTAAATTCCTTCATTTTCTCTTCTAGGACATGACATAGCGGTAAAGCTTTGACCTCCCGTGGAAGTCTCTTGAGCTGTTTGATGAAGCCATCAATACCGTCTGATAACACGGACACATCAAGGTTGGCCCACAGTGTGTTGGCCCACTCATCACGAGCCGCCTGTTAAAGAAGTTCAAATTCAAACTTACTGTTATTAGAAATTTTCACAAATCAAGTTTTCGCACTGAAAAAATCACGAAAATTTTACAAGGAATCCACCAGACGTTCGAGTAACAAGCGGACAAAAACCTTTGTACCAAGATTATTTGCATCATATTGCAAACTTCTGTGTGACTGTTTTAAATAATATTCTTCTCAAAAGAAATCAGTTCTAACAACACCAAATGTCGAAAACAAATTTTGAAGTTCATATGAAACACTTGAAGACTTGAAAATACTGGTGAAATGAAACTGATAATGAAATTTGACCGATGCGTTTGCACAATTTCTCTGAACTTTGAAATTATTTTCTCGAGTTCCTATGGTTAATTCCACAAAAACCAACATTTCCAAATTCCAATTCGACCAGGATAGCGGACCCGCATGAAAACCAGCTAAGGCTGATGTGACTTCCTCTCTAAACATTGTAATCTAATCTAATCTGATCAACATTATATTTTTTGAAAACTTGACTTGCCTTTTGATTTTCATAAATAGAGAAGATCTGATCTAGTCCCTTCAATTCTTTCTCCATGTCAAGCAGCTCAGGGTACAAGGTGATGGAAAGACCGAACAGCTTCTCAGCATTAGCCAACTCTTGACGCTCCTTTTCAAAATTACTGAACTCCTCTTTGAATCTCTTTAGAAGTTCCACACCTGACGGGAAACACAGCAGTGGAATTTAGTTCCATTCAATCTAATGCGGTGGCCTCATGTTGGCGCTCGACTCCGGAACAAGAGGTCCGGATTAGAGCCCTGACCGGGGGGCATTGTTTTGTAGTCTTGGGCAAGACACTTTACTCTCACAGTGCCTCTCTCCACCCAGGTGTATAAATGGGTACCGGCGAACTTAATGCTGGGGGTAACCCTGCGATGGACTAGCATCTCATCCAGGGGGGAGTAGAAATACTCCTAGTCGCTTCATGCTATACTGAAACCGGGATAAGCTTCGGCCTGATGGGTCACTTGGCTGGTATGCAGACTTAACTTACCAATCAAACTCTCTTACAAATGCTAGTTACATATGTTGCATGATTCAACTGCACGTGTTGAAAACTAAGTTTTACCCACTTTTGTAATATCTGTCAAAAAAACTAGTTTTCTATTTTTCCGAGAAGAACTCCCATTTGATTTTGTGAACTCCACAATACGGGCAAAGCAACGTTTAAAACGTAATGTTAGAGCAGTTTTCAATTGAGTGTCGTAAAACCAAACCCAAAGAAATGACTCTAGCCAATCAGAGAGGACACAAACGATCCAGTGAACCAATCAAAACTCAAAGCATTTACATGTAGCTGACGTGAAGCGCGGGCAAACGTGTGTGAGTTACGAATGGTTTTGGTATAACTTCTGATTGGATGAAAAATTGGCGCGAGTTTTTTGAGCCAATCACGTAGCGTAGTAAGGGAAAAACCAATTACTTGTCGACACTCAATGAAAATTGCTCCAAAAGGCAGTCACAAGTCTTGTCTATGGCTCAGCACTGTAGAGAGTATATCAGCAACAAACCACAAGCTTTACAACTTTTGAGGATATACATTGTTTATCGTGACTATTTCATGTCATATCATTTTGTGTGGTAAATGTTAGCAGAAAGTGTAACAGTAGTGAGTATACCTGCATCCAGGTCAACACCAATTGAGCAAGGACCTTCATTGATAAAGCTTTCTTTGAACTTAGAGATGTCTTTGGAGAAATCAGACACTTGATCTTGCGTTATCTGGATAAAACAAGTTGTTCAGAAAGTTAGTTTTTCATGCTTCTCAAACCAAACAAATAAACAACAAAAAAGCAAGATGACACTAACACGTTCTCCCTTTAAGCTAAGAGAGAATATAGTAGTTTAGAGGCTTTCATTCAACATTCAATAATAGTGATCTTTGTTATTGGCAGTCCACAAAAATGCAGTGCGATATATATAGACTGCGGCTCGAAGATAATGAATTTTATTTTCGGGTGGTGTAACAATGTTTTACGAACGAGCACAGCGATTGAGCAAAATAGTGTTTTAACACGGGCAAATAAAATTCGTATCTTCGAGATGGATGCAGTTTCTTATGAAATTTAATATTTTCCGGTAAAGCACTCCTATCTATAATTATAATAAGTCTGTATTTTCCATCAGTTTGAAGGGGTAAACAAAAAGACAATTCACCATCTTTAGATCTGCTAATCGTTCTTAAGCTTGCGTGTAACTACCTAAAGCTATACTAAACACAATGTCAAGTACTCACTTCTGTGAATTTCTTCTTTACAGAGACCAGACTAGCGTCAACTCTGCGAGATTCCATGAAAAGATCATCCCAGGCTTGAGTGATATTGGTTGATAACTCCAACTCGCTCTCAGGAACCTTTCAATGAAAAACAAACCAAACATTAGTTTACACGTAAGTGGCCTGTTTACAGCCTTGCTAAACGCTCGTAGTAGCAATCATAAAGTTTCTGGTAAGTGGTTGTGAATGCCGAAAGGTATTGCTGTATTAAGACGAAATCCACCAGACAAAAACTTTGTACCGATATTATTAACATCGTATTACAAACTTCTGTGCGACTCTTTTAAATATCTTCTCAAAAGAAAAAAAAAAGATTTCTAACAACACCAAATGTCGAAAAAAAGAGTTCACATGAAACACTTGAAACTACTGGTGAAATGATACTGATGATGAAATTTCACCTGTGTTTTTGCACAAGTTCTCTTAACTCTGAAATTTATTTTCTCGAGTTCCCTCAGGAAATTGTTTTTGGTGTTATTTCAGGCAACTATTTATATCTTTAGCTTGAAAGGAAAATGTGAAAAGGACTGTAAAATACCTAAAATTATTCTGGTACAAGGATTTTGTCCACTAAAAACTGAAATTACTTGATTTCCTATCAGATTGTTAATTGCTTGTAGAAGCAATCAGAAAGTTTCTCAACTCCGGCATTAGTCTAAATTATGGCAACCATTTGACTGCAAATATCAACAAGATCCCAAGTAAAAAGCCAGGGGTAGGGCACAAGAAAGGATTGACTGGATGAGAGAGGGAGGGGTAAGCAGGTACATGGTTAAATGTCGAAACATTTCTGGCCCTCTTTGGGCATGTGCTTGGAAAAGGCACGGAGTGTGGACCACAAGAAAGTTCCTCCTCCAGTTAATATATCCGTCGCACTTATCCTGAGTTAGTGATGGAATTGTTTCTCCTCCTACCTCAATATCGTACATGAGTAATGTTCGGTATCTTTCTTGTAAGTCAACGTAACGAAGCTCCACATCAAGGGATTTGTCTCTGATGTCTGCAATCACACGCAGGACAAATTTCAAGTCTTCTAGTGTGTCTGGGGGCCGCTTGAGATCATCTGTTAAACCCTGCAAATAATAACCAACAGATGTTACTTAAAGGAGCTAATTCATGGTTTGAGCATCTTGAAAAGTGTAGCCTAGACCTTTCAAGTTCGTCGTTTGCAATCTGCGTTAATCTTCTCCATTCTTTACCATCCTTGTTCCATAATGGTTTATTATTATCTCTTTAGTGTTTTTCTATCTTAATAAATTACTATTTTTAGGATTTCTTCGATTAAAAGGTAATTTTGTGTGTGGCCAAAATAACTGGAAATGCCTTGACTGAACTCCTTTAATTCATGCTAAGAATAGTCGAAGAACATCACATTCACTTCCAAGAAAGACCAGACCACGAATCCTTGCATATGATTTGTGTCAAACCCAACATGGTCTACAAACAAGATCTTCACGACTGAAAGCTAAGTCAATTTAGTGCTCTGTCATGATGTCGGATCACGGCTTTTAGGTTTTCCCGACTGCAACTTGATTGAGGCAATACACTTTCAGCTAAGGGCATATTTTACAACAGTTTGATCCAGCGTGATTGACAAACCAAGTTCGACTTTTTATAGTTGATTTGAGTTTTCTTTCTATACACACTAGCCTCAAGGCTCTTATGTATACTGAAAATTAACACCCTCTTTAAATAACTGAATTTTTCATAGTATGCCACTCGAAACGATGACATGCATGTAACTAGTTTACAAGTAATGTACCTCAATTTCTCCTTTAAGCGCATTCAGATCTTCTCTCGCCGACTCATTCAAAAACTTGCCCAGTTCCTTGACCCAGGCTCTCGCATTTGCCTGAATGGTTGAAGCCAGTGGGTCCAGGTTTAGACGAACAAAATCCACATCTTTAGTCATCACCTGGTTCCCAACCTGATAAACATATCAAAACCTTTACACTTACGTTTTCTTAGCCATAGCAGTTGGTAAATGGGCCTAAGCTAACTTCCCAAACACAGAAGCTTAAGGCTCTTTCGATAAGTTAGGCCGGTTATGGCTAGAGTTAGGGCAAAACACAATATTCCCTCTCAAGGAAAAGAAAAACTACGACTTTATGACTTTAGAATGCCAAAGACTACGAGCAGTCCCTTCTTTCCCTTAGCTTGCCAAGGAAGAAACGAAAAGAGCATTTTGTTGGCAATTCCGCATAGCCATTTTTCTTGTCGCTTTTCCCACTTCTCGTTCGATAATCTAATGGAAAACATGGAAAAGACAGACTAATCTGATCAATTCTCGTGGTCTGAGAGAGATAAACGGGTGCAACTGGATATCTTGTTATTCTTTGCTGTTAAGGTGAATGCATGCAATACAGGCAATTTAGTATAATATCGTTAGAATGTAAGCCTAAAACGCCCTACCAGTCATGGCAAAAGGATTATCTTCTTACCTCAATAACCAGATTTGAGTAGAACTGAAGCTTTTCATCGTATGCGATACACGTCGGCTTCTTCTGCGCAAACTTCTCCACCATGTTACTCTGTTCAAAAAGCAAGCAAATTACAGTAAAAACCCGGGTGTAAGAAGTTAGAAGCTACATTTTTTGAAGTCTGGCAAGATAGGTTCTTGTATTTTGGGGTAGGTATTGGCAACTTAGCCTAAGTAAGTTCTTATTAGGTTCTTAATTTCTATAAGTTGTTGATTACCAGAAAAATACGTTCTTAAACCAATAGGTTCTTACATGTGGGTTTTTACCACAGCTGATTATAAAACAGAAATTCGTCATGCAAGTAACTTAGAGAGAAAAAGGGAACAAAGGATCATTTTTATTTCTAAGCATTAGGTCGAGTAAATATTTCAAAATTTTAACTTTCCCTGACTCAAAATAAAATTCCATGACTTTTCCCTGACCTTGAAGAACTTTTTTTTCCCCTTACCATTTCCTGACCTGTGGCAACCCTGAACAAAGAACTGTTTACAGCTACATGTAAGTTATCCCTGTGGAATTATCTTCCCGTCAAGTCACAGAAATCTTCGGCTGGTCATTCCATAGTTCAGTTGCAGAATTCAAACATCTGCACTAACCTTATCAAGTTTCCAGAGCAGTCGGTACCTTCTCCAGCGAGTCAAGTATTTGTTCAGCATTCCTAGAGTGTTCTGCACACTCTTAGACAAAGTTGTCACCATGTCAATGATGGCAGGATTAGATGATATGTCCGTGAAGAAACTGAACACCACAGGCTCGTCTTCACCTTCAGCGTGTTGGGGCGGAGTCTCAATACAGGTGCCGTGCATCCAGCGGACAAACATCCTTGTTCTATGGCAAAGAAAAAATAAAAATAAAACAGAGCCAGTTGAAAACGAATGTGTAAATGCAGAAACTTTTCTCAATCTATCCATGAAAAGTTTAAGCAAATGGAACATAGTTAATAGAGGGGAATGGTTATGAAGCTAGCAAACTACAAAGGAACAAACAAATTTCCGAGATTTATGTTGGAATTCCACTATCGCATACAATCTTTTGTTTCCCGTCATACACTATGCATAAAGGTGAAGTGTGCATACGAGCCAAGTGGCATATCAGGCCAGAGCTTATCCTGGTTTCTGTAGTATGAAGCAACTAAGAGTATTTCTACCCCACCACCCCCCCCCCCCACCCCCCACCCCTGAATGGGATGCTAGTCCATCCGGCAGGGTTACCTCCCAGCATTAAATTCGCTGGTACCCATTTATACACCTGGGTGGAGGAGAAAACCAAGGTTACGCCTATTGTACATGTTACTGTGCAGCTCACCCTTCCACCATGTCTCGGACACACTGCATGATTAACTTGTAAATCTCATTGGCAGGAGGCGACAAGACAATCTCTGGTGCAGACAGAACAGTCTCTATCTGGAAAAATGGTTGGCGGGCATGAAGTTGCTGGTTAAACTGTTGCAAATTCTTTGTCACCATCTGAAATGAGGAAATGTCATCCAGTAATTAAAAAAAACTCTTCAGTTACATGTCCTTTAACACTCTCACTTCCCAAGTCAAACCGTAAAGGAGCTACGTCACGGGTTGTGTATCTTGAAAAGTGAAGACTAATTTTTTTCAAGTTTGTCGTTTGCAATCTGTGTTAATCTTGTCTATCATTGACCATCCTTGTTCATTCATGGTCTGTTATTATCTCTTCGGTGTTTTTCTATCATACATGTAGTAAACTATTATTTCCAGGTTTCCTTCAATTTAAAGGTAATTTTACATGACCAAGTATGTGGCCAAACTAACTCAAAATGCCTTGACTGAGCTCCATTAAATGAATTAACTACATTAAACTTTGAAATCTGTGGATGAGACCCTAATGTGAGACGTAATTCAAATGAAAGTCTTTAATGTGGTACTGTCTAATGTGCAGTGCAAGGTGGTCCCAACCTAGAAGCTAGTGTGTGAATCAAACCTTTGAGTGTAATCCTAATGAAATGAAATAGCTTTTCAACAGACTAGTCATCTGGTGCTGTTTCATATTTATTCATTGTTCAAAACGTTTTAACTTTGAGCTAAAGCACATTTGGGAGCTAAACAGCATGCGCCAAAAATGGCACTTGTTCACCCAACTACATGCAATAGAGTCTAAATAATGCATGTACATGGATCAAAATTTATTGTACAGCTGTAAATAAAGTAATTAAAGGAAGGGAAAATAACCTTGGTAAGAGCTTCATAAACAGAGTTCTCCCAGTAAGCATAGTAAGGCTGTAGTTTGGTGGATCTGCCTGTGTTGGTGTGCACTACAAGTCCTTCCATCTTTGTCAATAGTGGTCCAATGGCTCGGTATTTCCTGGACAAGTTGTCAAGCTCCAAACCTCTTGCTTTCTCAAGATATTCAAAGAATTCCTAGAAAATAAAATATGAGGGACATTAAAAAATCGTACTTATTAAATGATTATTATAATTTGCAATAAGGTCATGGTTGAACTCGAATTCCAATCTCAAGCTGTAAGACAATGGACATCATTCTACATGTATAAAAAAATATGTACAGTATTCTGGCTGATGCAAACACATTATATTTTTGGGATCTTTGTGTTATGTTCTTCAGCAAGAAAAATTACACTCACAGTGTCGCTCTCTCTCCACCTTAGGATAGTTCAATGGGTACCAGCGAACCCGTGGGACAACCAGACAAAAATAATGACATTTTGCAAAAGACTACATGTACCATTCTATCTGGCTTGGATGGCAATAATCCTAAAGTACTTGAACATGCAGCAAATGCTACCTGTTTTGCACCCTATTACGTTCACACCCACCGAGTTGACACCCTTGAACTCATTATAAACTTTCTATTTCGAGTTCATCTTCACCTTCAATGGATTAAAGAACGAGAAATAAACATGTTTTGCGTGATTTTGTTGTATTATGCCCACAATGTTATCTCTTACTCGGTAAGAGAAAGATACAGTAGATTTTAAGCACTTGATCGCTAGTTGAGTCGATGTGGGTGCAAACTTGGTGGGTGCAAAATTGCTTGGGTGCAAAACCTCCAGCTACCCATGTTCTGTACCTCTGTAGCTAAATTCAGAAACTCTGTAGCTAAATTCAGAAACCAGAGTTGAATGTTGGCTAGGTAAGCTAAGGCATCTTCACATAGGCTAAAATATAGTCGTTACAGATGTACTTTAATATACAGTAATCTGTTTGTGTTTCCACAATAGTTAGAAATTAAAATAATTGTAGATCTTGTCACCTTAGCATCAGGTAGCATCCCTCCTATCTTGGGTGGTGGATGTTTGAACAACACTGTGTTCTCGATCATCTCCAGACGGCTGTTTATGTCTTTGGCATTCTTTTGGATTTGGTTCACAAGTGATTCGAACTTGCTGATTGCCTGTTGACATTTTACAAACAAATTAGTCTGGTCATGCCTCTAAATCAAAAAAAGAAATTATGACTCCTCTGATGTGTGGGCTTAAAAGCCTAAATACAACCTAGCCCTAGCAAAGGTACAAAATATGTACAATGTACATGTAACATACAGTTTACAGGTTATTCAGCTCTAAACAATTGAATTCTGGTCTTAGACATAGACATAGCAATTTTCTTGGACAGGAAAGATGCAATGGGGTTAACCCTATGTGAAGCACCAACCCGTAAGACAAGGCCAGACCACAAATCCTACATGCCCTACTCTTTGTGATAAGTGTGTGGGTTATTTAACATCCCCTGCTAACCATGTAACACTGAAGATGCAGGAGACCAGACCTACAGTTTATAGTCCTTATCTGAGAAGACTTGAACGTCTAACCGTTTTTATTTTGCAGATGTAATTTCAAAGGCAGCACATTCTCCTCAGATATTTTGAGACCCTGAGTGTTGGTCCAGTCTAAGGCTTGAACCCTCAACCTCCCACACAGCAGTCTGGTGCTCTACCAACTGAGCTAACCAGGGGGTGGTATGTTGACTACATATAGTACATGCAGTGCAGCAATGCAAGACATAATTTTACAACTGTACCTGTCCACATCTTGTGATGTAGTCACTAATTCCAAGTGAATTCCAGTTTAATCTCTTTGCTCCTGGTTTCAGAACACGTTTAAGTTCCTTGATGTGATCTTCCAGAAGTTGTGTCTGTTGGACAAATTTGGCATAGAAATGAAACAAAGTAACAATGCAATCTCTTTATCATTAATTATTTGTTCTACAGTATATAACCCAAATAATAGCTGGCACACCAAGCAGGGACTTCACATCACTCCAAGACTAGTGCAAGTTTTTTAATTACAATTCATCTACCTCTGCGACATTGAGACTTCCAAGAACAGTGTGGTATCTATCCAACATCAGTTTCAAGCCATCCACATATTTAATGTACTTTTCCTCCTAGTAAAATACGGAACCAATCAGTTAATAATGATACACCAAAAAATTAAGCTACAATGTATAACGTTCGAGTTAAGTTTGACAATTATATGCCAAGAAAAATGTGCACCAAACAACAAGAATAATATGTTAACCGGTAGCCAATTGCAGGCAGTAGAGGCATATGCAGTTAGCACACAGAAGAGGTAGCTTTACACTCCTAACTTTGAGACTTTTGTATATGTGCATGTTTTCAACCATCACATTTACTTTTTGTAATTACTCTTTTGTTGAAATGTGTTTCTTAACAACACTGAAAACTAAAACAAGTTCTCTTTATGTCGTGTACATGTTCAATGTATATCTACAGTGTTTCCAAACTGATGTGTAAATATTTGAAATGACTCATAATAAACCTCAAACAAACCTCCAGTATCAGGGTGTTGAAAAGTCCTGGATTAGCTTAAAATATGATATAATTAAATGAACAACTGAGCAACAGTGGTACATAAGAGGTGTTTGCTTATGCATGCACTGTATATGTACCTGTACAGTGTACATGCAGTTGTTGTAGGGTGGCTGGGACCATGGCTTCGTGCCTTGATAGAGGGTTGTGCATGTACAGACGTATTTTTGTGATACATGATTAGCTGATTTTAGATGTATTTTCTGTGAAACATGAATTTCAGGAATTATTCTACCTGTTCCATGACCTGAAGGTTCTGTGTGACCCATGAAGAACTTGTAATTATTAATTGACATTCATGATTTCACTACTCTGTTCTAAGTGATTTTGAGACGCGAGTCCTCCGGAAGATTCATTTTTCCACTGAAAGGGATTTACATATGCGATTTGCAATATGGAGCTTTTACTCACAGCCTTTCTCGATTTTTGCTTTCTTCAAGCACTTTTTCTAGATTAAGGGCAGGTTATTAAAAAGAGAACATTACTTGCTTATTTTCGTGCTTTGGGAAAAAGAAATGTTGATATCCGTGATCCGTGATTCGCCATTTTTTTGGTTCATGAACTGTACCAGAGACCCCCCTGTACAATCCTCTTGTTAGAAGCGTTGTCTGGCTTAAGAAGGGAGTTTCCTTTAGAGGAAGTGTAACTAGATCTACACTGGACAGAATTTGTTGTATAATGACATACCTGTAAAGCAACATTTCTGGCTAGTTCAGGAACCTGGAAACCAAGTTGTTCAAGGTACTTTGTCTCCATAATGATCAATCCTAACTCTGGTGAAAAATCCGCTATGTACTGTAAGTTGGGATGTGAGGCTGAAATAAAAAGCATAAGAGTCTTGGGTTGATTATTGTTCACAGAAAATGATGCATCTTTAACGACACATTTTAACCTACTGACAGTAATCTCAAAATCTCTACATTTTAAAAACAGAATCTTATAACCTTAGGCTTTTTAAAACTACAGTGTATGTGTCAATGAATCTAAAAAAACTCAAGACAGAGTTAAAACTTGGAAACAGAATACAATAAAATAAAATACAATACTTTATTCACAAGATACAAATATGTTTTAAAATCGAAGAAAAATACCTCTTGAAATGAAAAATTGTGAGGTTAGCCCTATATGTGACAATTCCCATAAATAAAAAATGTAAATGACGTGTACAATCTAACAACTATTTACAAGCCATAATACAATCTAATTTACAAGCCAGTTTACAATCTAATTTACAATACAATTTACAAGCCATAATACAATCTAAGAACTATTTACAAGCCAGAATGGCTGCATGCTTCACCTTGAGACTGTAGAGCCGCAGCAAGGCTACCAGAAGCATCCTCAGAGCTGGCACCTTCATCTGCGACACTCCTGTGTGTAGTGGCAGAGCTGGTTGAGGGTTTGGTCAACAGGTTTTTCTTGAGGTAGATCAGGAGATTGGCTTCAACCTGTTCCTTCCATGCTTCATATTTTCTGTCTTCATACTCCTTCATTTGTCGAGCCACACTGAGATACTTTTTGCTCGCCTAACAAAAAGGAAACAAAGTAATGGAGAAATGAAATAAATATACATCTCTTTTTTGGGAAACAATAGAGATAAATGTGAACTAGCCCACAACATCGGAGCTTATCCCTGCTACTCCCCCCTGGATAAGATACTTGTCCAATGGCATGTACCCTCCTGCATTTCATCAAGTTGCCCTCAGTAAGTTTGCCAGTACCAAGAGAGAGAGAGAGAGAGAGAGAGAGAGAGAGAGAGAGAGAGAGAGAGAGAGAGAGAGAGAGAGAGAGAGAGAGAGAGAGAGAGAGAGAGAGAGAGAGAGAGAGAGAGAGAGAGAGAGAGACACTGTGAGAGCTAAGCGTATTGCTGAAGAACACAGTGCAATGACGAATGACATGCATATAAATGGACTCGTGTCCAATAGTCCAAGGTCAGTGGATTTTGCAGTCAGGTTATTGTATTCAGTTCTTTATTAGCCCAATGGGCAAGTGGTTTTGGGGCAGAAATTATTAAAGAAATTCTAATAACAGAAGTACAGTAATTTCATATCTTACAGTAAGTACTGTAAGATATGAAATTAGTACAATGTAATAATAGTTTTAACTAGTATTTACTAATAATTATAAGTCAATCAGTCATACTAATAAGAAGTTATTGGGAGCTATGAGAGTCCATTTTGAGTTAGTACAACATAACTTCCACTTGCTGACAGCAAGCTTGAAAATTGGTCTACTTTACACCCTGTTGACCCCAGCCAGTGCTCAGACCTGGACTGTTCAATTAGGAGTCCAAGATACCACCTCCTCAGTATATCTTAAAGATCATACATGTATGTAGCAGACTACTGCATGTCTCACCAGTTTTCCTTGCTCTGAGTTTAGCATGTCCTCCATCTCTTGAAATCTCAGTATAGTGTGCTTTATGCGAAGGAAAAGAGAACGTTCCCAGCTAATGGCTCCAGCTACAGGGGGCTGATTCTTGAAGATTGGAGGCTTGTCGGCATTGGCTTTGAACAGTGTATACATTGCATCCACCTGATAGCGAAACATACAAACCTCAGCAAACACAGATAGCAAAATTTATCCAGGGTTCCAGATACGTTTTCAAGATAGGGTGTCAAAAAGGGATTCCAAGGGGTCAATTCCCACTGCTCCCACTAAATCACTGTAAATTTCTTATTGATTGGGCAGTTCATGTCTGATCTTGTCGGGTTTTTGACCTGAGAACACTGTTATTCCCAGCTGGTGAAATTGCATGTCTCTGCACATCCTACCCCACTCCCAAGGATGGCAAGATTTTTCCAAACTCCCAACCAGATTTCCAGAGTCTCCTTCATTTAAAAAAGTCAGACTCCACAAACATGATCAAGTTTTTTACCATCAAAATCATGAATAAAAGTAAGATGAACACAATTTAAATTCTACGCAAGTTTAAAAAGACATACCTCTTTTCCAAACTGTAATAAGATGTCATTAAACTTCTTCATCATTTGTGAGTTAATGGCTTCACGAGATCTTATGTGTCTGAAGTTCAAGAGCATGTCAAAGGCTCCCTCTGCAGATCTCAGAGTCTTGAACGAGTCATCAATGAAATGTCTAGCTTCATTTTCAATGGCTGTCACTTCCCTGTGGAACCAATCCATGACATTGCGCCAACTTGCAGCATGCCTCAGACTGAAGGCGTCAAATCCAACCTAACAAATGGAAACTTTTCAGAGATCACAAAGCCACACCTTGAATGTTTTTGCATAGAGGTGAGGGGAAATACTTGAAAAGGCAAGAAATTTACTGCTCTGCAGACTGAATTTTTGTCTCAAATACTGTATAAAATTAATGTACCAACATGTACATTTGGAACTTACATTTTCAATGGGTTTTACAAGTCCATCAACTCTCTTTAACACATCCTCAATACGCTTGGGATCTCCAGTCACTGCCTTTAGTTCAGGTCCAAAGATGTTGTAAAACTCCTCCATCACTGTCGCCACCTCCTTCAAATCTTCGCAGATGGAAGCCATGTGATCTGTCCTCTCAAACAAACGCTTTCTATCAAACTCCCACCTAGCATCTCTGCCTGAAGCCTCTATCTTGGCTCTCACATCAAAGTAGGATTCCTTCCAAGTTTCCAAGGTCTTCTTGGCTTCAGATGTTTTTTGTTTCATGAGGTAAGGTGGTTCCCTAGAAAAACATTACTAATTTATTATAATTTAAGATAAACTGGAGGTATTATTATGAAATAATTATTATTATGTGGAAGCACAAAGAACAGGAAACATGGAAACTTGCGTATTTCCCATAATCCAATGACCAAATGTAAGGTGATAGTCACTGGTGCTGCTCTCCAATACTGGGAATGTCTGAACCCATCATGGAACAATAAAGTCTAAGTTTACAACTAGTTTTACAAGGCTAAAAACATATGTTTCAAAGAGTAAAAGAAGTAAACCGCCAATCATTTTGGACGTTGCAATGTCATCAATGTTTTTGACATTACGTCATCTTCAGGGCAAGAAGATGAGTAAGAGATGATGAATAATGTTGAAAACGTTTGGTTTTACTTTAACCCTGCGATGGACTAGCATCCCATCAGGCAGAAAATAAATATTCTCCTAGTCCCTTCATGTTGTATAGAAACTGGATATAAGCCCCAACCTAATGGGCCACTTGGCTGGTATGCAAATTACATCCAAATTATACACATGCACTAAGAATGAAAACACTCACTTGAAAATAGTGCGAACATTAACAATCTTGGAAACTCTTTCACTGAGTTCCCAAGCGATCCTTTCCATCAAGGGCACCATCCTTTCGTCTCTGTTGTAATGGCGCGATATAATCCACACCATTCTCAACGCATTCATCATTGAAGGTATTGTCTCTAGGACAATGTTGAAGCTTGCACCATGAGCCAAGTTTTTAAAATGTCTCTCAAGAGTTGAGAGAAATCGCACATTGTCTTTAGCCTCAGTGTAGTATTTTGTGAGCTCTGCTCTGTGATACTCGAAGCTTGCTAGACTGTCAGAATGAACATTAGTCAAGATGGCCACAACTTTATTAACTGTCGGCAGTTTCAACTGCTCTGTGATAGCACTCAGTGTTGCATTCCTTTCCCTCCAGAAATCAATCTCAGCCAAAGGTCCATTTCCTTGAGGTGTTTTCTTTAACTGGACTTCCAAGGCAGAAGAGATAGTCACTTCCCAGTTGTGCAGTGTTTCCTCCAACATTGCCACCAGTTCTGTGTCCTTGGCCATCTCCGCAATGTCATCACCTAGCATAACGTCAGGCATTTCAAGACGAATATCACCCTCCAACTGGTGAATTGTCCGGCTGATGTGTGATGCGAATTTTTGCATGTTCATCAAAAACTCATCTCGTAAGATAACCCTTGTTCGACTTTCTTCTGAGCCCTGATCATGGCCTGTATCACCAGTGTGAACACTGCTTCTTCTGTGACTACCACTATCAGAAGAACTCTCATTTCGCTGACCATTGTGTGACAAAAGAGGCATATACACCAGTGTTAGAAGATGTTCCAGCATTTGTAATGAGGGCCCATTTTGTGAACCAAACTCAAACAGAGGAGAGAGTATTTCTTCTGCTTCTTCAAGTGTCGATGGCAGAGGAACAGGACCAGTATTATTCCGTACAAAGTAAAAAGCATTCTCATCTGCAAAGTCTTCAGGAAGGTGCTCATAACAAACATACATTACTGTCCTTAAAACTTTCTGTATGATGATTTTCTGTAAATTGAAAGACATGAAACAAAATGTGGTTACTCTGACAGGGTTGTCATTTTACATTCTGATAATTAACCATTTGGGCAAATATATTTCAGAAGCAAACATTCAAGTTCAAGAGAAGAAGAATGTACATGTGGTTATTTGGGATGTGATGACCTTTCAATAACTGATGGTTGCTTGTCTTAGTCAGAAGATTAAGCTAATATCACCATAAAATTACATGTACATGCACGTGTACCCCTTGGCCGTATGTGTCTTGATGCAGAGGGAAAGGAGGGGCACCCAAAGATTACATGGGAGCAGAGGGTGAAAAGGAAGATGAGACAGATGGGAAAGGCCTGGGGCGGCATACAAGTCATGGCAAAGGACATACAGATGTTAAATGATTATGTTACTGCCCTACACGCTGCCCAGCGTAATGGGGCAAGAGTGAGTGAGTGAGTGAGCGAGCAAGTGAGTGAGTGAGTGAGTGAGTGAGTGATGTGTTTTCAGGCCCATACATTAAACCTTACAGTGTAACTGCCCATTTGTCAATTTACAATATCATTTGGGACTGCAGTATAACATACACAAAGGTGACTTACAGTCCTAGGGAGTGGAGGGGTCATTTGATGCTCTTCTCCTTCCTCTGCAGCACCACCTTCTGCTCCTTCAGCTGCAGATGGAGCAGTCTCCTCTCCAGTCTCGGGATTAGTCTGTGGAGGTTCCGCAGGTTGAGAACCCTCTTTGACAGATGATGTTTCCTCAGCAGCTTTGGATTTTGCAGAGGGAACCCTCTCCATGACCAGATTGTCACCTTCTGCAGCCAATTCAGCACCACTTGTTGATGTCTTGTCACCTTCTTCATCACCACTGGCCGTCAGCTCTGGAAATTCTGGTTCTTGGGACAAAATAAAACAAATGCATCAGTTCAATACTAATCCACATTTGCTGCACATTGGCATGCAACCATATATATTTCAGTTTGCACTGCTTAAAAAATAAACGACATTAACACATTGTACATTGAGCGCATGTAGCTGAAAAAAGTCCATATGGACATCAAAACGATACAACCAGGGTGTTGGCATACATTTTGGTGTCTGTATGTAGTCACATACACACACATTATACATATACAATTTAAATGAGTTTTGGACTCGCTGAAAGTAAGTGAACTGACAATTTTTACAATACCAAGGAGTCTGCAGATGAGCTCTACATACAGGTAGCTAGTTACTACCACAAATTCATCAGTTTGCAATTTAAAAAATGAGTATCCTGCAGCGGGGGTATTTTGCAGAATGCTGAATGCTGAATGCTGAACACACAGTTTGCTTGCGGTTAGTTTCACTCATGCTTGCTTGCGGTTAGCTTTTATTTGTTGGAAAGGGCCAAATACAACATAATTTTCCTGTCCTTTCCAACAAATAAAAGCTAACCGCAAGCAAACAGAAGTGAAATTACCAGATCAAACACTGTGCTAATTTGGCATTTTGCATTCCGCATTCCGCATTCTGCAAATTACCCCTGCCCTGTCTCCGGCATCTAATGATTAAAAATAATTAATTGCTCAGTGATTCTAAGCAGTTATTCTTTGATCACTTATCAGTTATACCTAGCATATGACAAAATCTTAGATCTGCAATTATATTACGTGTTAATATTACATTGTGATAAGATAAACTTGGTTTTCAGTAGCAACGCAAGTACAGTCCAAGGACAAGGATAACACAATAACAAGCACATTATCACTTGCATAACAGTTGAAGGTGTAAATCAAAGGAACTAAATTAAGGTACTGTAAACGCTCGCCAAAACTTCGCTAAACAACGTTAACTGTACACAAATAAGCTTAATTACATTATTGAATAGACAATCAGTTGTTTCTTTATTCGAATACGTCAAGTAAATTTCTATTTCATAGCATCGAACTTGCATCAGACTTGACCTCTCAAAATTGGCCAGCAGCTTGCACATTTCTTGTCAATTACGTTACAAATAGCGGGAACTGCACTACATGTAGCGGTAAAACTACACAGCTACAGGAACAAATCACGATAACTATTCGTTTCATTTAATTTGAGAAGCAAAAATTTAACCTTCTGTTCAATAACCTGGATTAAAAGCAACTGCACAAACGCTTTTATCAAAATGTTAATCCCTCATAAAACAGAGCCCCTTTATTGTTTTCTTGTAACAGAAAATGGCGCCCAAAAGAGAACCTAGTCTGTAGCTCATAAACTTACCTGCTTCAACTTCAATTTCCTCTTCTTCTTCCTTCAACTTGGAGTAGAATATCATCGTACATCCTTCCTTTGGAGTTTCGTTCAGAAATTTCAGTATTTCGTTCTCGTATCGTCCGTCTTCTCGAGATAACAAATCGTCAAACACCTCAGGGTCCGTAATACCCAGTCCAAGATACATCTTGTTTCTCATCCATTCAATGCGTGTATCATCCATGCTGACAAGATTTAGTCAAGCTCTGATAGATATCCGTATATTTATGATTCCAACAGAATCGGCTTTTTACAAGTTTCACCAAAAAATCGTTTGCAGGCGGTAGGTTTCTCCCATCGTTTCACTTCGTGACCGTCGCCATCTTTGTCTCTGAGTTGTTGCTATGACAACGAAGTGTACGGTGTTTTTCGCTCAAAATAGTCCCAGAAAAAGTCCACACATTCATTTGCATTTGAAGATTTTCAAGGAAGAAAGTTCATTTTGAGTTTATGGCTCCTGGTTTATACAAATAATTAAGAAAATCAGTTTTTTTTCTATTATCATTATTTGAGTAATATCAGGCTCAGAAGCGTTGCCTGCAAGCCCTACGGCTAAGCGTGGGGTCGTATAGCATGGCACTCACTTCCCCAAAGAAATTAATACGTGGAAAAACATGAAAAAAGGAAATTTGCCAGCCATTTCGGCCGAACTTAATGGGCTCTCTGTGCCTTGAAATATGCCTCAAATGGACAATCAATCTTCGTCGAGGAAGTTCTGACGTGGACAATTTGAAAACATTATCTTACATTCGCCTGGTGAGACATGGATGATGGTAAACAAAGGCAGATTTTAAAGCACCAAGGGCCCCATAAGGAACCATAAGGAGTCGAAAAAATGTCCGTCTGGGGCCGAACTTAGGTAGATCGGGGGATCGTGGGAGTTCATGTGAGTGTTGCTTACGTTGTTTTATAATGATTTAGACGTGGATATTTTGACTATCCACCTTATCTACAAAGATACGGTCTCATTTTATTAATACGTCACATAAAGCTTTGTAACGCAGATCTTTCACACTGCGCTTAATCCGACACCATTTTCTATTCGATTTCTCAGCACAGCGAACCTTAAAACAGCGACTGAATTAACTGTACGGCCCTGTACAAATCGTTCAGATTTCCCGTTTGGAGGCAATGCCCACAGAAAATATAATGTGTCCAAGAACGTTTGTTGTGCATCTTCGACACTACAACCTTTCAGCAGCCTTAAGCCCAAACCTTGTTTGACCCCAATGCCTGTAGGCGCAGCCCCAACGGTAAGGAAGAGCTGTGGGTTTCTTAGAGAAGGGAAGCGAGTGTGATCATGGAACCGGGGGGTTGGGCCTTCGCTGAAAAAGTTGACTGCATACTTGACTACAAGGAATGGCCAAATAGCAACTGGTCCGCCATCTTGGAATGAAGGCCCACAGAAATTCCAGACCACAAGTACAGCCAAAATATATTCTGAGTTCAATTTTTTATTAAAATTAGAAAATTTTGAAAATATTGCATACATATTTTTTGTGGTTCAAGAGCCTGCTCCTGAAAAATCGATATTTTTCGTAAACTTTCTAAGGCGACGCCGTCGAATTTTAATTTTTCTGGACACCCAAAACTTCGTTATAGAAGTTTGTTGCCGATAACAAATTCAAACGCTGGTTTCCCCCGCAAAAATAGAGTTTGAACCTAGGTCCTATCTATAACTAGGACAACAGTTTGTCTCACAATGCTTCAAGATTGAAAACAAATACAAAGACATGATTCAAAGCTTTAGAGAGAGAACCAAACAAAGCAACGGTGGCTGAGAAACAAATATAGGGAATATTACATCAATATGCCTTTACAAAGACGTAAGATGTAACTGACTTGTAGTTGACGAGTTCGTGACTCGATTAAGTTTTGAAGTGGTCAGATTCTATTATTTTACCTCCTGTCTTGATGGATTTAATAAATGCCCCTGTGACAATAAGCTTAGTTCAGATTCAGTCACTGAGTTATGTGGTATAATTAATACTTGTTTCTATGGTCTCTATAAAAAATTGTAGTTCCAACACTTTCTGCTAACAGGGCGATGATTTATAAAACAACTAACTACGCTACCTTATGCTTTTCACGCCTTAAGAGCCCTGATCTTTTTTTGTTTTCTGTGTCTTATACTCTGTTTGGTCATAAAGAATCGGCTTTAAGCTTCCAGCTCCTGATAGCCATAAATATTTTCGCATTGTATTCAGTTCAAATAACAGTGGCATTGCATGAACTGTCATTCTTCTGAAGATTACAAATTATAGTTTTGAATAATAAATCTGTGGCCTTTTAAGAACACGATCCACCATGGCGCTAGCTTCTTTAGCACAACCCCACGAGAAAGTCACACCCGAGCCTCCATGTCCATAGTTATGTAGAACAGAAGGACACACTGGATCCCACTCCAACCGAACGTTGCCTTTACGAGCGGGCCGCAGTCCCACCAACACTTCCTCTACGTCCTTGTCTCCATAGTTACGGAGGGGAGGGTAGAACTCCTTGACTTTCTCGAACATTCTTCTGATTGGTGGATAATCGAGCGTGAGATTTCTGTCCCATTGGTTGGGTTGTACCATGCCACCAAGCCAAAGTTTGTCGTCACCTCTTGGTAAGATAAACACAAAGCTTTGGCCTTCTGATTTAGACTCGTCAATGTCTTCGATCAGAGAGATGCACATGGAGTGGTTGAGCTTAGGCATCAAACTTCCATCGTTTTTGACTTTCACAATTACACCTGTAGACAAGAGAATGACATATAACAGTTAACTCATTACGCTTGGGCCAAAGAATTAGACCGAACAATGAAATCATGACCAGGCATGAATTCTGTAGAACGCACTAAACCATAAATTGAAATACAGTTGAACCTCCCTACTAACGACCATCTCTCTATAACGGCCACTTCTTTATGTCCCGGCGGACGGTCCGTACATTCACTCTTAGTTTTAACCTCTCTACAACGGCCACCTCTCCATAACGGCAACGGCCACCTCTCCATAACGGCAACGACCACTAGAGCGCGTCGCAACTGCCAAACTAGGGAGCTTAGGCAAACCGCGACGGCAAAAGCAACGACGATGTGATCAAACAAAAGGTTTAATGAGCAGAACAATGGCTATGTACGTGTGTTATAAATCTTTATACATCTCGTAACCTTCCTCTGTAAAACAATGACAAGAAATGTGTATTTCTGTGTATTTTGAAGAGCTAGTTATCCGAATTTTTTCCGGAATTGATCATGATCGCTGGCGTTACATCTTTAGTTTGAATAGGGTCTTGGACCACTCAGCGTAATGAACAGATCTATATAATTGCGAAATTCATTGGTAAAATATCAATCCATTTTTTTCCAGCTAGGCGTCGTCCTTAACCCACCCTCGACAACGGCTTGGTAATCAACGACTGAAGAATGGTGTATGCAAAATTTTACGAAACGTGATCCGTTCCACGCGTCGTCGGTCTCTGTTTCTGTTTAGTTTCTGTTCTATTGATAAATTTTGATTGTGTTACGTATTTATATGCTACAATAAATATTTTTAGAAAGTGAAAATATTACACCCCTGAAAAAAAGCGCGTGTCATATTACACCCCTACCTCCCCATAACGGCCACCCCACGGCCACTTTCCTTTCCCCAAGGAGGCCGATGTAAGGAGGTTCGACTGTAGTTATTCACCTCTCAGAGGATAGACATTGTCATCTCCTGCCAGTTCTTTGGCGCTTAGTCCAGAGCAATTGATGATCAGCTGAGCTTTGTATTTCCTTTTCAAGTCTTCTGCCTGATCTCTCAACAGTCCGTGAATTTCATCGTGTACAAAGCGACAGCCCTTGTCACGACACTGTTTGTAAAGCCACTGCATGTAGGTAACTGTGTCAACCATGGGGGCCATGTGTTGGTACGCATCCACTACACCCGTGTCTGTGTTCACAGCTGAAGGAGAAACAAAATTAAATCAGTAATTTGTGAGAAAAGCATTTTAATGCAGTAGGCACAACCGGTAAATTTATAATTGATTCTTAGTTGTCGATGTAACAGCTAAAGATTTTGAGTTAACAATGATCAGACTTACCAGTTTCTTCAATGAGTTTGGCGTCATGGCGGAATCCTGGCAAGTGACATAGTTCGTCCATCTTTTCCAACTGTGTGGGAAGATCTTTGACCTTTAGAAGAAAATCAAAATGATAGATAAAGATCGAGATCCTCTCACTCAAGGGGAAAATTCTTGGTAAAACCCTTGGAAAATCAGGTGTGGTGGTGCCAATGATGTCCTCACACCCTGACTTCTGCTTCGCTCTAAGTGGAGAAAAAGACTTTTCATGGAGATACATTCAGTTGCTACACTGATTAAGAGGACAAACATCACAACCTTTTCAAGACAAGAGATATTTTACTTTACTTTACACTTTGAGCAATATGTCACTGTCAAAACAGTGAAATTGTATGCTATGGCGAACAAACCTGAAAACCATACTCTGTTTGGCGGCACCTGTCCATTTTGGGTCATTTGGGCAACGTGCCAAACCTTAAAGGTACCAGGTTAAAGCGGGACTTAACCTAAAATTCTGAAAGAAATTCGAAGTTTTGTTTTTCACGGAACTCGAATCTTAAGGTATTGAAATTTTATTTTGACAAGTGCTGTTACTGTAAGTTTAAAGCTCGTTTTCTCAAAACGAGGTATTTTCACCTTCGAGAAAAGATATCTTGAGAAGGATTTATTCAATTGAGCTAAAATTTTCAGGATTTTTTTGTTCTAAGTACGTTCTGGGGATAAGCATAGAACTTTTCCATCCAGTGCATTCTGTCGAAGTTATGTATTGAAACGTATGCTAGATTTTCTGTATCAGATTTAACTGGTCATCATTTCACGTGTTTTTAACTTTTCAAAAATCTCTATGCTTATCCCAGCAAGCTATTTGTCTTCTTTTGTAAAATGTAAAAATCATTCCTTTTGATCAGTTCTTGTAGGAGTTATCTTTTCTCAAGTAAGCCCTGGCATTCCCCAGCAGGTGGCAGATTTAATCAGCCGGTGTCAGGTTACAATACAGTTATAGGGTACACAAATATTTTTTTCATAATCGTTGGTCTTTTAGCTTTTTAAAAATGTATACTTTGCTATGGTTTGGAATTAACTCTTAGCCACGAGAAAATGTTTTAAACAGGGTGTGTTTTTAGATTAAGTCCCACCTCAAATAATACAACAAATGTATAACACTTTCATCTACTTGAAATTGACGTTTACCTTTTCCTTGAAGTAGAAGACAGATTGTCTCAGGTAGGCTCCAGTTTCCTTTGGATTCATGGCCAACTCCATGAACTTGCCATAGCTGTCCATGCACCAAACCTTGGACCTCTCCAGTGACTCCTCGTCTGTGTGTCGTCCACACACTGCCGGAGGCCATTCCCACAGGGCGCCGGCGATCTCGGAGGTGATGCGTTTACCAGAGGCAACTGGTGAAGCGTACTCTTTTGCTACAACAGTGACTTTGTATCCTTTCTGCAGAAGCTGTAATGCTGACGTCATACCCACAACTCCGCCACCGATCACTAAAACTCGAGGACGGCGAGGCGATTTCTAAAAAACAAAAGTATACTAAATTTTAGTGTCACCCTGTGGTGCTAATAATGACACACAGAGAATAACTGAGCAGTTTGAAAACATTTGAAAAGAGAAAATTAACAGAATTTCTTTAAACGAAACGGTGTTTCCAATCCTTCCAGGATCAAACCTATATATTTATTACAACGCCCCCTGGGGGTACTCCCAGAAAAATTGGGAGGGGGTGTGCGGCTAGCTTCCCAAAACCTTAACCCTATTTATGACCAAAATCTGCGACTTTCCCTGCCCTATTTATGACCTGACCAAAAATTTGATACCCAATTTATGACCAAAACGGCTGAAAAACAATACCCTTTGGGGGGCCGTGCATACCTATATGGCCCATATAAGGGAGTACCCCCAGGTTTACAAAGATGGTAGCTTAGCAACCAGACTGTTGACAATTAAGCGTCACCTGATTTTTTTTTTTTTTTTTTTGAAGGAGCAATATTCCAAATTAATTTTAAAATCAAAGCTGTTTTAATGATAATTTTTTGGGATAAATGGTATTACTGGTAACTTGAAATGCATTTTTTTTTTTGTCCAAACAGCTAAAAATAAAATACGTCATGGAGGGGGAATCATGAATCACAGGTCTAGTCAGGTCCTCTTGAGATACAAAACTGCTTTCAACTTGAAGCCTCAAAGGTAATTTGCAATTAGCTAAGTTGGAAAAATTTCAAAGAAGTGGTAAAAGACTGAAAAGAAACAAGAATGAGTTGTCTGAGAAATCTTGACGATTCATTGAAAAAGTCTGGCAAATTAAAAGAAACTCTAAAAGCGAGGAATGAAAAAGTAGTTTCACCTTCTTGGTCTGGGAATAGCTTGGCAATTTCGATTCCTGAATTTGCATCGGCATTTTGGACTCCTGCTTATCTCTCCAAACGTCTAAAGTTTTGGAATCAAGTGCTCGATGTCTTGTCCACGGACTGCTGCACTTCACACTGAACTGATGTCGGATGATTTTTACAGTGCATTTATACCGCTTTTAACCAAGAAAAACGTGCGAGCTTCCACCTTTAGGATTCCTACACGCGACTAAACCATAGTTTTGTGTCTTTTTTGATACCGATGCAGTGAAGCGTTGACAAGTTCATTTGTTCCGCCAGGAAGCTTAATTACTAGGGAGGCTAATTACATCTCCCCCCCCCCCCCCCCAAACTTGACCAACTCAAGTGGGGCACGTCCTTTAAAAAAAAATTCACCCAGCGCGTTCACAGCGCGTTCTGGTCTGTACTTTCTATCGCGGTAAATTATTCGCGTTGGAAGCCTTCAAAAGTTTGCACTGAGTTTGCAATGAATCAGAAAATGATAACCCAAACGTGAACAATGCCACGTCATAACAGAATTATATAGTCGTTATTCGAATTGTTTTAAAAGTCTTCAAAGTTTCTCCCAGGCATAGCATTTCCGTTAGAAATGGAAATACAAAATGTCAAGTAAACGTGAACCGTTGGATGTATGACTTTATGCAGTATCACTGATTTCTGGTTGATGCGTGACAGCCGAAAATCAAGAGAGCTTCTAGCCATTTCTGATTTGGTTCGTCTCTCTTCGATTCACTGACCTCGATTTTGTCCTTCGAATAGAAAGTCTGACATACTTTGACATACTCCTTTACACCGAGAAACAGTCAAGAAATGAAACAGGCTCAGAATATTTTTTTTCCTCAACCGTGTATGTAAAATCACACCTAGAATACTAAGCGCGTGTTTTTAACAGGTTAGTATTCTTCCAATTACAAATCATGTAAGTTTTCATTTCCCCCATGTCATGGGGCATATGCCAGGGCAACAAGTCAACGCTGTATTCATTTCAATCGAAAGCTATTATATGTAAAGTAAACATATTCTAGCTCTATGCTATACTAGAGTTTGTTCCGATCAAATCAGTCAGTCGAGAAGCTCATCCGAGTTTCAAAATCTTCTACCTTCCTGAAGTCGTTTTATTTTTTATTTTTTGTCACTGATTGAAGGTACTTTAAACTAATTAAAAAGAACACTTGTGAAGTTTTATCAATAATACTTCAAATGCTTGTTCAGTAATTTTTGTGAATACTCCAATACGTGACTGGGTGTTATACTAAAGAAATCTTCTAAAGCACCCACTCATTCAGTCGGAACCTTGCCACATAGTTTTAGATGATTTTAGACACGTTTATTTCCTTAAAACTCTTTAAACGTGATCCACACACATTACGATAACTGCATTAATTGATGTTAATATGACGTCTACGAGGTTTTGAACTATCGGCTTTCCTTGACAAATGTTATTGTGTTAAGTAAAGTGAATTTATCTTATGTGCCAGTGTGACAATGATATAGTAATATTTTTTGTGATTTCATCTTTGAATTGTGTTTCACTTTTATGCAGTACATGCGAGGCCTTTTAGAATTTCCCTCCTTCTTATCGTTAACGAATTTTCTCGAAAGCTTTCAAAGGAAAATTGCCAAATTATCCTAGCACGTGTATGCACGTGCCTTGATTACTTGGTCAGGTTCAGACAGTAGAGATTTCTTGTCGTTTCGGTGTGCGAAATCGAGCCTTTTCATAAAGCACAAACAGCGACTTATGACAATTTCGTGAAGCTAGGCCACCGCTAGTAGTAATAAAATGTAATTCTGAAATCATGAATAGATGACAGTAGGTTAGCAACTTCCTTCCACATCGCACGTAAATTTTATCGTGTTCGTAATGTGGTTTCCGTTACAAATACAATGGCGGAAAATAAGAACGAAAAAAAAAAAAACTTTGTGTTCAATTCGCTCGCGTGACTTTCACATTCTCAAAAATTACTGACTAATCTTGTGACAAAAGACCCATAAAAGGAACAGGAATTCATCAACATAGTATCGAGAATAAAACGGATAATAGAATAAAATAAGTTTTACTGGAGGGATTCATACAAAACAACTGCAAAAATAACCCCCTAAACTTCAAGACCTTCTACGAGAGAGTGTTCCACGTATGGTCAGTGCGAGAGCTAAGTTGTCACTCTGGGCCCGGGGCTGGTTTGAAGTACATTCGTTTAACTATCACAAACGGAAACAGTGGACAAATCTTTTAGACCGCAAAGTCGGACATTTTATGACGGTTTCCTGACAAAAGCTTGAGATTCCATATGTAACACCGGACTATAGTAGGGAACAGCCGGGTCAACGATCAATTCTTGTGAATCGTGCCATTTCTGAGAACGTGATGACCGAACATTCTTTCACGCGAATCACTCAGATTACAACAAATCTCGGCTTATGACGAAGACAACAGACAAACTTAACAACAGCTAAACAGCATTAACTTCACTCACGAGTATATCAAAGAGATTGCATTTAATAAGTGCCCTTAAGCTTTATCACGGCTCATGGAACAGGTAAAACTACTGTGCCGTGGCCTGGATAAAATCCGCACTTCTCATTTCCGGTCTCCGTGAACTCTCGCATGTGAAGAAAAAATGGCGGTAAAATGTAATCGCACATTATGACAACGATGGTCTTCTGATTTGTAGCGAATCAAACGACGTGTACATTCGTATTAACTCTCGAAAACGTTCCTGTTACAATTTTTTTTGCCAAACTTTATCAATTTTGTTTGTTTTTTGGCTTTTTTCTTTGCTATTTTCAATCGCCCTCCTTTCACCCATGATAAAGTACAAGACCCTAACGAAGATCTGGGATTACATACATTCTTTTAAAAAGAATATATTTTATAAGAATGTCGAGGCTGAAATTTACGAAATTTTATGATCAGAATATTTTAAGAATAAACCCGAACTGAGATTTTGAAAAGGATATAATTCTGTGTGTTGAAAATTTATAAACACAATACAATTTTCTGTTTTAAACTAACCATCTAAAATTCTTCCTTTCTCTAAACGGCAAAACTAGCCAAAATTGAACCGACAAAAACTGCACTGGACGTATGTTCGATGCTAATAACATTTCTTCAAGACGTTACGTGCGTCATATTAGACTTTAATGCCTGCAGGCTAGCTCCAAGAAAACTTTAACAGCATCCTGACACCAAATACATTCGAAAACAGAAATGCCACACGCTATAATCTAAGAATATTCACAAGAATAATTTCAGCCTAAAATCGGCAGAAAAATAAGAATATTCAGCCTCGGCCCGAGAAAACAATATTCTTTTAATAAAAAAAGTGTAAGCTGGACAATGTAAGTTACGTGTACAAGTGAACCCCACGAATGCTGAAACTCTAGGAAACAAATAACTTTTGAAACCCACAGATTCCAGCCTCTTTAACAATCACGAAATCTTTTACTGAAATATTGCGCAACGAACCCAAAAATACTAAATAAAGAGAAAGAAATGTTGATAGTCTCGATCCTCTCGTCATCTAATTAACTATTATGATCTACTCTGTCGCCGAGAGGTTATTTTGTTGGCTTAGCACCTTATACCCTCTTAGACTGATAAATACTTCTCAAGGCTTTAATTCAACTCAAATAATTTTTATTAAATAATCACTCATTATTATATATTATATTTACAAAATGTTTTATGCTCTTTTATAATTAATAAATAAGAAAAATAACATTTGCCCGTTAAAAAACGCGTTCATTATATACAAAAAGCATCTACAATATAAATGGGTTATTTACCTATCTTTTCAGAACAACACGACGTCACTGGAAGTACATCAATCGAGAACAAAATGTTGATTCACTAAACACCACCGATAACTTCAACCAATGTAAATAATAACAAAGTACACTCCCGCAAACGTTCAAAGCTTAGAAAGATAAATCTGTGGTCTTCTAAGAACACGATCCACCATGGCGCTAGCTTCTATAGCACAGCCCCACGAGAAAGTCACACCAGAGCCTCCATGTCCATAGTTGTGTAGAACAGAAGGACACACTGGATCCCACTCCAGCCGAACGTTGCCTTTACGAGCGGGCCGCAGTCCCACCAACACTTCCTCTACGTCCTTATCTCCATAGTTACGAAGGGGAGGATAGAACTCCTTGACTTTCTCGAACATTCTTCTGATTGGTGGATAATCGAGCGTGAGATTTCTGTCCCATCGGTTGGGTTGTACCATGCCACCCAGCCACAGTTTGTCGTCACCTCTTGGTAAGATGAAGACGAAGCTTTGTCCTTCTGATTTGGACTCGTCAATGTCTTCTATCAGAGAGATGCACATGGAGTGGTTGAGTTTAGGCATCAAACTCCCATCATTTTTCACCTTAAGAATCACACCTGTTATAAGAGATACAACCGCATGATTAGAACACAGTTCCATTTCAAAACGTTTCATTTATACTCCCGGCAAGACACCATAAATAACGCATACTATTCACGGTAGTTAAATAAATAAAGAAGTTATTTACCTCTCAAAGGGTAGACATCTTCATCCCCTGCCAGTTCTTTGGCGCTTAGTCCAGAGCAATTGAAGATCAGCTGAGCTTTGTATTTTCTTTTCAGGTCTTCTGCCTGATCTCTCAACAGTCCGTGAATTTCATCGTGTACAAAGCGACAGCCCTTGTCACGACACTGTTTGTAAAGCCACTGCATGTAGGTGACTGTGTCAACCATGGGAGCCATGTGTTGGTACGCATCCACTACACCCGTGTCTGTGTTCACAGCTGAAGGAAAGATCAAAGGAAAAAAAAAAAAAACTAGTTTAGCCGGATAGTAATTAACTAAATGAATTCTATAACATCAACAACTTTCACAAGGTTGGAACTTTCAATTACGGAATTACGTTCAAGGAAACAGAGAAACTGGACTTTTTCAAATAAAAACAAAAGTTGTCAAACTTACCAGTTTCTTCAATGAGTTTAGCGTCATGGCGGAATCCTGGCAAGTGACATAGTTCGTCCATCTTTTCCAACTGTGTAGGAAGATCATTGACCTGAGAGAGAAAGAGTAAGATTGTAAATATTCTGTTCAGTGTTGTGATTAAGCAGGAAAGACTCTCCTTTAGATATCGTTTAGAATCCGTGACAACAGAATGCACTGCGCTGATTCAAATTAAAATGGGTCTTGCGAAATCGACATTTACCTTTTCCTTGAAGTAGAAGACAGATTGTCTCAGGTAGGCTCCAGTTTCCTTTGGATTCATGGCTAACTCCATGAACTTGCCATAGCTGTCCATGCACCAAACCTTGGACCTCTCCAGTGACTTCTCGTCTGTGTGTCGTCCACACACTGCCGGAGGCCATTCCCACAGAGCGCCGGCGATCTCGGAGGTGATGCGTTTACCAGAGGCGACTGGTGAAGCGTACTCTTTTGCTACAACAGTGACTTTATACCTGAGAAAAAGAGGAATAAAAAAAATGAATTCTTTGATCTTCAAATGACTGCTTTGTGTTTAATTTACCGTTCTATTGCTTTTGAATTTTCTTATCTTAGCTCTATTTGTTCCTATGGCAGTAATTGCCTTTCGAGGACACGTTTCTCATTACAAAATCACCCTTTTAAAACTTCCCGTTGTTCCGGGAACTTTTTTTTTTGTTAAGTCACGTCAAGGAAAAACTGAATTAGTGGCGAATTTTCCTGTTACTCGGCAGAATTGTTTGATAACGAATCGAATTGTGTTCTACATAAACTATACAAAGATAAGTTTTAGCTTTGGTTTTAGGACCTTTTAGCGGAAAATCAACTTACCCTTTATTCAGCAACTGTAAGGCACTGGTCATTCCAACCACTCCGCCGCCAATAATCAGCACACGAGGAGCTTTCTGAGGGCTCTACATAACGGAAAAAACGTTTGCACTGATTTAGACTCTTAAAGTATTCTGCTCTTCCTTACCCTAACTTCTTTTGAACGGTCAATATCCTTACAACTTATTTTCTTTCCTCTCGTCACTTAATTTCCTAAAGAAATGTGGACTTTTGGTTTTGAAACTTGATAAACGTATATAAACGAAAATGAACCGGTGTGGTTAACTTAAGGCTGATGGTATTGCGCAGTTGATATTTTGTAAAAACAAGTCTTAAAATGTTCTGTGCACGGAAAATAACTTGAGATCTCTTCACTGAAATTGTTCCCAACTCTATCTTTCATGTGAAAAATTCTAACCTTGAGTTTTTTGGAGTTGTCCATGGTTGTTGTAAACTGCAAAGCCATGTTTTCTGAGTCTTCTCGATTCCTTGTCAGGATGATCTCTTGATTCTGTCTTCTCGAGTCTTCGAGGTGATTTGAACTACTTTGGCATTACACTCCGTATTTTATAGCGGTGCTATACGGGTAGGTATTCAAAATTCGGAAGTTAAACAATGCAAGTCCTTCTCAAGGCGTGACGTCAATTTGCGTCTGAATGCATGACAAAGCACTTTGTACACTTTGTCACCAAACGGACCAATTGTGTTTGTCACGTTCTCGCAAAGCCAATACATTATTTAAAAGCCTTTGTCTTCAGGTTGCTGGGTGAGAAAGCCTCAATACCCAGACATTGTCTGTATTGCACGCAGGTCTAAAATAACCTTTTGAATAACAGACCATACAAAGGAATGCATGGACTGCTGTTACATTTGGAAATGTTTTCACAATGGTCACTATGATGACAAAATCGTTTGTTATTTGCTCCATACGTGATTTAGATTTCACTTAGAATTTTTAAGGTAAAGTCTGCATACGAACCAAGTGGCCCATCAGGCTGGAGCTTATCCCGGTTTCTGTAGCATGAAGCGACTAGGAGTATTTCTACTCCCCCCTGGATGGGATGCTAGTCCATCGCAGGGTTACCCCCAGCATTAAGTTCGCCGGTACCCATTTATACACCTGGGTGGAGAGAGGCACTGTGAGAGTAAAGTGTCTTGCCCAAGACTACAAAACAATGCCCCCCGGTCAGGGCTCGAATCCGGACCGCTCGATCCGGAGACGAGCGCACTAACCATGAGGCCACCGCGCATTTTATGGATTCATTCAATCGACACCCAGTGTCCTGGTCTACTAAACCAAGATAACGCTGGAAAGGCGTGACGTTCTCTAACGTCCAACTCCATGACTACCCACGGTGGCATCACATAATCTTGTTACACAACAGATATCCCTCACGTATTACTTTTTCAACCGGTACCACATCAAATTTTTACAGCTACCCCAACAGTACGAACCAAAAAAAGAAGTTGCAAAAATGGTCACTTTACAAGTATTACAAGTTTCGCCACTTTTTTGTACCTCGCGCAGTCTTCAATTTCAACCAAATAATGACAATAATATGCTCACTTTTTACGAAATTTAACATTTGTGTACTGATTTCCGATTGATTGTCGATACGTGTCCGGTGATTTCCTGCCTCGTTCCAATATTTAATTTCTCTGATTTCCCCCAGCATTTCAACAATAAGTTATCAAAGAAAGTATCCAAATATAAATTAATTACTGCTGATGGGCGAGCCAATATCAGCTTCTATAGGATTTTTCTTCTTATTGTTATCATTGATCCCTAAGCAGTACTCCGAAATTAACATTTTCTGTACAAGATGTCAGAGCAGGTTTGACGTCACGCCAGACAGTGACAGTCATGTCGAGTGGAAGGAAGTGTCAAGGAACGCTTGCTTCTGAGATATGACATAGCATTTTGCATGTTTTGTCTGGCTCGAGGTCGCCATCAAACCAAGTTTACAGTTAGTGCGCAAGAGAGAACCTCACCGGTTTAAATTCTGAGTATTATTAACAGATAAATTTCAGTGTTTTTGATGTCCTGTGTGATTTATTTAGAGGGGAGTGAATAGGGGTGTGCAAATCCGCCAATCCGTACGTTTTTTCCGCCAAATCCGTCGATCCGCCGATATTTTTGTTCAAATCCGAAACCACAACCACATCCGGAAACAGAAGTGTAAAAGTTCAAATGTAAACTGGTAAATGTGAATGCCATTGTTAATTTCGCACAAATAGTAAGGCAACATGCTTGATGACTATAACACGGTACAATTCCAATAACAGTCTCACACCTGAGTTTAAATGAGCTTCGTTTGAAAAAAGAAATAATTTGGATGAACTCATTAACATACCGACCAAGGCTGAAGAAAGATCTATGATCCAAATTTCGTTTAAGCCCCAAGATTTGAACATCAAGACAGGCACAACCCGGAATCCGCGCCAAAATTCACAGCTGATCCACGATCTACTGTGTTTTAAATTAAAAAATCCGCGAATCCGCTCGATTTACCGCAAAAATCCACAATCCGTGGACTTTTTAAGGCCAAATCTGTCGATCCGAAAACCTATTCACTTCCCTCTATTTAGGTCTTGTGTGGGTGGCGAGGGTTGATCGAGAAGTAGGAAAGCGTTAAGGGATGCCGTTTCATCTTTTTTGATCCTACAAACTTTCAAACGTGAGCGCAGAGGTGTTGTGAGTTTGTACTACTTCATGACTTCATGGTAAAGATACTTGTAGATTAAAGTAGGTGTTTAAAAGACCTCACATAACAATCCTGAAATCTACTGAAATGAAATATTAAAACGTCACGACACTGCAAAGAATTCAATTCACTTAGCTGCTTGCCCGATTAGCGTCAGTTTCTAACGAAGAATTACATATTGTTCTTTTAGATCCTTTTATAATAAGAAGAGTGCAAGCGATATTCAAGATATTGACAAGTCATGTTGAAATCATGTTGGGAGGTCACGCTTTGCCTCCCACCCTTTTCGAAACCAGGAAACTGTTATTAGTGGAAGGGGAAGTCGGCAAATAAGGTAGTTGCCATGGAATTTGTAACAAATTTAAACCCCGTTAATTTGTAATGTTACAGCCTTGTACTAACAATCACATACATTTCAGAGTTTATATTTTCTTTCCTTTTTTACTGAAAATGTTGTAAAATCCAAAATGCCACATTCGGTTCAAGTGTCACCCGGAACAGACCTTAACCAAGAAAAAGCAAGAAGCTTTGGCCTTATCATAGCGTAAGGCCAATATCAAAACAGTATTATATTGTTCTTATTCTTTATCTCCCGATCACGAAGGAATGCTACGCTTTCAGGCTTGTAGGGCGATGACGTCAAACTTTATGTTGTCAGTGTAAACACAAATTGATAATATCGGCGTTATTAAATATAGCTTAGATCATTCTCTGTGAAACGTTTTCAGGATCGTGTAGCACCAGTACTTAATTTCTATTTACTTCTTCGAAAATCGTGTAAATCGGCGAGTAAAAAGAATGTTCAGCCTTTGCTTTTAGACGGTTTAAACTAGTTTTACGTGTTTTTGCGGTTTGATATAGATGTGATTAATAATTTCTTGATTCAATCCAGCGACGATGTAGGATATCATAATATCGCAGATTTTACAACGTACATGTATAGATCTGTTAAGTATCAATTTAAGAATTTAAACTTTAAAGCACCAGCTTTGTTTAAAACGACTTTAAAGCCGAATACAACTATTTAGTTAGTTAAAATATCCGCAACATCCAATCAAAAAAGGAATTTTGACAGTCATTATTCCATTCGCACTTGTTGGATACGAGAGGATTATGGCAAACTCGGGGCATCTTCCTTGTTATTTATCACCTTTTACCCAACGCACGCTCATGACTGAATACCTGCTGATAACACCAAACCTACCTTGTACATGAAACGCCGCCGAAACATGGCACTGGAGAGATCTCTGATAAATTTCTCGCCCTATCACCTTGCGTAATTTGCATACTGACATACGTCGAGGATGTTTGAAAAGAGTTGTCTTTGTCCCTCGAGTTCTGCCTATACATGCTCCTGTGAACGATCATTCACTAAAATTAAGCACACTTTTAATAAAACTCCAATAATTTTTAATAAATATTCACTCATTCAAAATATATAATTTATTTACAACATTACTTATTTTCTATTAGTTATTAATAATTGAGGGTAACTGATGAATCTCATCAATATTTACAAATCATTTGGTAATTACAAGACACATATACTGTGTTAAAGCATTCGTAAACGCAACCTTATGTCTTTTCCAGACGACAGACCATACAAAATTGCTCATGCATGTATGAAACATTTTTCTTTTAAAATGTTTTCACAATGGTCACTCTGGATAGCAAAATATTTATTTTTTATTTGCTGCATACGTGATTTAGAATTGACGGAGCATTTTATCCTTGGACACCCAGCGGCCATGATAACGCTGCAAAGGCGTGACGTTCTCTGACGTCAAATTCCATGACGGGCACGACACTTTGTCACAAAACACATCCCTCACGTAATATGTTTTAGCCAACAAATTAACAGCTACACCAGGAGTTCGATAACGAAAAAAAGTTATAAAATGGCCAGTTTCCAAGTTTCGTTCGTTTTTGTGTACCTCGGGCAGCCTTGAATTTCAACCAAAAATATGTGTTCACGTCTTGCGTGTAACATTTGTGTTTGATTGACGATACGTGTCCAGGGGTTTCCTGTCTCCCTTCTAACATCTTTAAAATTTCTCCGATTTCTCCACCATATACCCACTAAGTTATTATGGAAGAACGAATTAAGATATAAATTATTTGCAGCTAATTCACCAGCCAGCATAAGTTTCTATGGGATTTGATCTTTTGTTTTGGTTATTATGGATCCTAACCCCTACTCCTAATGGCAGAACAATTGGACGTCACGCCAAGACAGTGACAGTCATGTCATGAGTAAAGAATACTGAAAGTGAAGAATGATCATCGCAGTTAATTTTCCAATTTAAGCAATTGGAAAGAAGAAGCCTGAAAAAAATCAGGGCGTCAACGGGATTCGAACCCGTGACCTCCGCGATACCGGTGCGATGCTCTACCAACTGAGCTATGAAGCCACACATTGGGAGCGAGGTCAATTAATTAAACTCAACTAATTGACCTCGCTCCCAATGTGTGGCTTCATAGCTCAGTTGGTAGAGCATCGCACCGGTATCGCGGAGGTCACGGGTTCGAATCCCGTTGAAGCCCTGATTTTTTTTTCAGGCTTCTTCTTTCCAATTGCTTAAATTGGAAAATTAACTGCGATGATCATTCTTCACTTTCATCTACAACCGCAGTTCATATATGAATTATTTCATATAAACTTTACATCATTTCACTCCTCACGGGAAGATATGAACTCAACTAATTGACCTCACTCCCAATGTGTGGCTTCATAGCTCAGTTGGTAGAGCATCGCACCGGTATCGCGGAGGTCACGGGTTCGAATCCCGTTGAAGCCCTGATTTTTTTTTTCAGGCTTCTTCTTTCCAATTGCTTAAATTGGAAAATTAACTGCGATGATCATTCTTCACTTTCATCTACAACCGCAGTTCATATATGAATTATTTCATATAAACTTTACATCGTAAAGAATACTGTTGCTTCTGAAATATGACATAGCATTTTTTGAATGTTTGTTTGGTTCTGTCTCTAAGAAATCGCCATCAAACTCATACAATACGTGTGTTCACAGAGGACCCACCAGTTTGAATTGGAATGATATCGTATATTATTTACTTAGCCCCTTGTGTGGATGGCGTGGGTTGACAGGGAGCCTGAGGAAATTAAGGGATTCTGTTTTACCTTATCTAAAGGAGATATAATTGAGTTGTAGATCGTAAAAACCATCTGGCAATCAGAACCATTTTTTATAAAAGTTGTTTTAACTGAAGAAAAAGATAATCCGTAACAGTGAGCCGTGTATGGAGAACATACAGGCCTTATGTACGCTAGAGAAGTAATCTGGCAATTTAAAGCCGCACACACCTTGAAGTAATGTGCACACGCTTACTCTCTTAAAAGCCAATAAGTTGTAGTAAGTATTAAAATTAATTGCCACCCAAATTGCAACCGGAGTATCAGGCCTGTCTTAGCAAGAGGGTAGGGGTTCTGGGGAATTGCAGACTGGAGAAAGGCCTCTTCTTTGCCGGCTGTTTCCTCCTCCTACCCCGCGAGTAAGAAAAGCCTAATACTCAAGCTACCGAAATTGTTCCTTTCCTGACACTAGGAGGTTATTATAATCGCGCGTGAGTCAGCCTTTCAAATAAATTACATACAGGTTTAATATGGTGACGTTATTTTCAAAATGGTGAACAAAATGTTTTTCCTATTTTGGTTTTTAACGAATCATTTTTTAACATTACCGTATATGGTGAAGATATTTACCTCCGGAACATCATTAAAGTACGTGTTAAATACAGCTTTACATAACAATCCAAAACTCTATTGAAAGGAAATATTAAAACGTCATGGCATTGTAAGGAATACTGCAGCAGTCAACTTGCGACAGTTTCTAACAGGGGTGTATGTAGTGTACTTTTGCAATGAGAAATTGGTGAACCGATATGAGAAAGTGGTTGTACCAGCGATTTTCAGTATATAGACAAGTCACATGTTGAATTAAATCATGTTAGAAGGTTTTAATCGACCTCGCACACTCCTCAACACCCGGAAACTATTAAGTGAAAGGGGAAATCGGCAAATACAGCCGTTGCCAGGGAGTTGAAATAAACACGTTACGTAATCTTACAGCATTGTACTAACATTACAATCACGTACGTTTGAGAACTTTATATTTTCTTTTTTCTTTTTCATCTCACTGCAAATGTTCTAAAATCCAAAATGTCACGAGTAAGTCTCGGCCAGAACAGGCCTTACAAGCTCTGACCTCATCATAGTGCAAAGCCACTATAAACTTGCCTCCCGACGAATGACTATCACGTCAAACTTGATAGTGTGTCAACACAAAGTGATAATTCCGGCGTTAGTAACTGAATATTAAAAGTCTAGATCATTCCCCGAGAAACTGTTTCCTTTCTGTCTCGTGTGTCACTAGGAATTAATTTCTATTCTGATTTTTCGTGAATAATGCGAGGCCGGTAAATCGGCGAGTGAACGACAGCACAGGACCTTCGCTTATAGACCTGTTTACACGATATATTACGTGCTTTTGCGGAGTATGATCGATGTGATTCATAATTCCCTGATTCGGCAATCCAGTGACGATGTTGGATGAAATCACAGAAATCGCTTATTGAGGAAAAGTTAAGTTGATGTATAGGGCTTAAACTTGACGGAAAGTTAAGGATGGATTCAAGAATTTAAACTTGACACGAAGCACAGTTGGAGCATGATTAGTTGAGGCATGGGGTAAAACTGCTGAAAAAACTTGTTTATGAACCTCGAGTTCTGTCTATATCTCCTCCCGTGAACGATCATTCACTAAAATTAAGCAAACTTTCAATAAAACTCCAATATTTTTTATTAAGTATTCACTTATTAATATGTATTATATTTACAAAATTATCAATTTTCATTATAGATAAAAATAAATAATAAATACAGACAATGAAATCTCTTTTGTGAAATAACGTTTCCAAATCAATTCGTAACCAACCCACATTGTGGATGTTAAATGATCAATGTTACAAAGCATTCGATTCATTGATTCATTGATCGAGACTACTCGAAATTTGCTTCACGGAACGAGACTTTCTGTATAGGTCAATTAATATTGACGAATTAAGCCTGACAAATGTTCAAAGCTTAGAGAGATAAATCTGTGGCCTTTTAAGAACACGATCCACCATGGCGCTAGCTTCTATAGCACAGCCCCACGAGAAAGTCACACCCGAGCCTCCATGTCCATAGTTGTGTAGAACAGAAGGACACACTGGATCCCACTCCAACCGAACGTTGCCTTTACGAGCGGGCCGCAGTCCCACCAACACTTCCTCTACGTCCTTGTCTCTATAGTTACGGAGGGGAGGATAGAACTCCTTGACTTTCTCGAACATTCTTCTGATTGGTGGATAATCGAGCGTGAGATTTCTGTCCCATTGGTTGGGTTGTACCATGCCACCCAGCCACAGTTTGTCGTCACCTCTTGGTAAGATGAAGACGAAGCTTTGTCCTTCTGATTTGGACTCGTCAATGTCTTCTATCAGAGAGATGCACATGGAGTGGTTGAGCTTAGGCATCAAACTTCCATCATTCTTCACCTTGAGAATCACACCTGTTATAAGAAATATAACAGCGTGATTAGGACACCGTTACATTTCAAAACTTAAGCCACCATATGTAACGCAAAATAGAATGTTTGCTTGGTCATCACTGGTTAAATAAATAAAGGAGTTATTTACCTCTCAAAGGGTAGACATCTTCATCTCCTGCCAGTTCTTTGGCGCTGAGTCCAGAGCAATTGAAGATCAGCTGAGCTTTGTATTTCCTTTTCAAGTCCTCTGCCTGATCTCTCAACAGTCCGTGAATTTCATCGTGTACAAATCGACAGCCCTTGTCACGACACTGTTTGTAAAGCCACTGCATGTAGGTGACTGTGTCAACCATGGGAGCCATGTGTTGGTACGCGTCCACTACACCCGTGTCTGTGTTTACAGCTGGTGGAAAGATAAATTTAAATTTGTCAGAAAATCAATTTACTTCACCAACAAACAAACAACTAAGGAAAACAAGTTCAACGAGAACCGTGCGAAAGAGGGAATTCTTAAAATCGTTTAATTTTAAATATTCAAGGGAAAAGTCTTGTCAAACTCACCAGTTTCTTCAATGAGTTTAGCGTCATGGCGGAATCCTGGCAGGTGACATAATTCGTCCATCTTTTCCAGCTGTGTAGGAAGATAATTGACCTGACAAGGCAACAGCAATGTTGTTAATATTTCAGTCGTGTAGTTCAATAGTTCAGTCGGGCAGGAAATACAGAAGAGTCTGTAGATATCGTCGAGAATTAACAACAGATGCAAGCTGGTATAAAATAAAATAGGTCTTGTTAAATCGACATTTACCTTTTCCTTGAAGTAGAAGACAGATTGTCTCAGGTAGGCTCCAGTTTCCTTTGGATTCATGGCCAACTCCATGAATTTGCCATAGCTGTCCATGCACCAAACCTTGGACCTCTCCAGTGACTTCTCGTCCGTGTGTCGTCCACACACTGCCGGAGGCCATTCCCACAGAGCGCCGGCGATCTCGGAGGTGATGCGTTTACCAGAGGCGACTGGTGAAGCGTACTCTTTTGCTACAACGGTGACTTTGTATCCTTTCTGCAGAAGCTGTAATGCTGACGTCATACCTACAACTCCGCCACCTATCACCAACACGCGTGGAGCGCGGGATGATTTCTAAAAGTGAGAACGAGATGGAATTTAGCGATAGCCACATTGAATAAAATTGTGCTTGGACAAAATTGTTGACTTTACTTTTTTTTTTAGCTGAAACCTGATCTACAATGTACGAATCGATATATAAGTAATAAGGAAATGGGTTTCTCTCAGAAAATCATATTTTGTTAATGGTATTAACTACACTTTGTCCCGCAATCTGAAATTCTTACTAATGTACTGCAAAACAGAACTTGAAAAAACTCTTCAAAAATTCTTTTGATGTTACCAGCTCAATAAAAAAATCTGGCCCAATTTACTTTAGTTCCGAGCTGAGTTGAGTTTTAAGATAGCAAAAGTTCGAATACCTTGGTGGAGCGTGAATAAGATGGAAATCCCGTCTCATGAATTTGCACAGGCATTGTAGGTTTCTTCTTTCTTCTTCCTCAAGATGTTTCTAGACTTGCTCTCTAACTGCTGTTTAGTTCACAACTGATCTGGGACCTTTTCGTCCCTGAATTTATACAGTGGGTGGCTAAAACTGTTACGTGACCCTCGCAACAGAAAATTGTGTGATGAATCACTACGTGCACCTCGAACGTCACTCGTTCTCTGTCGATCGAGTATCGAGAATGTCATATCTAAAGGAATGCTGACGCAGGATTCCGGTGAATGAAACAATGGACTCAATTCTTATGCATCTTATGAAGGCCATTAACGAACCCCCAAGGTTGACCACGTACACTAATACTTCTCAATACTTCTCCTGTTTGTTTCCTAGAATGCCAGATCTATTAGTTTTAATTTTTATTTCCTTTTATTCAGAGAATTTTAAGTTAACCTCATGGCGCTTTCACGTAGTCCCAATATATTGTTTTAAAACCGTCGCAAAATATAAACTAAATATATAAATTGAAAACGTAAATTACAATTTTACATCATTAGTTTTATTTTAAAAACTGACCCAAACATGAAACAGCAATTTAATTAAGTAATTAATAATGGCCAATGAGTAGGTTAACATTATAATGGGCTATTGACCTTAGAATGATCTACTGGGTGCTAGGTCACGAAGCATTATGGTGCCTTTCACCTTTATCCGTGCGGTTTTGGCTCTCAACGTAAAGGTCCTGGCATATCTAGGCCTGTTCTAGCGAAGACTTGGGCTTTTTACATTTTGGACTGAGAAAACTTTCAGTTGAAAAAAAGAAAAGACAAAAAATAGTTCTCAACTACGTGATTGATCATAAGTGTTCGAATTCTTCCCAGTTCTATGGCAACAGCAGTTTCCTTTTTTACTTAGGTCAGTTTCCGGTTTGAAGCGTGACCTTGCATTTCGGCATGACAAAACGGTTTTAGTTTTCTGTTGAACAAATGAAACACTTTTGAACCGTTTACTTGCGTAATTTCATAGAGAAGCTGATTCATTCATCCCATTACACTAGTATGACTAATAAGTTACAAAATAGTGGCCTGGCTGCACAGTTGGTCCCTACTAAAACAAATAAGGACTTCTGTAATGATTTTCGGAACTCTCAAGTCATTATTAAATATTATTCAGAATTGCAGTCATTGAAAACCTCTACTGAACAACTCCAAAATTGTGAGACAAAAACAGACAAAAGATTGTAAAATGCTCGGACATGTGTCTCTTTCATTTCAGGATACACTTGACTTCACGCTTGCTGAGTAATCCGAAACTAATATGGTGTGACGTCAATGTTCCGCTTTGAGAAAATGGTAATTTTAGCTAATTTTGCCTTCGAATGAACATTTTATCATAAATGAATCATAAACCATTCTTTAAGAATTTTTCTGTGTCATATGAATTACCTGGAATTAATTCCCTATTCATTCTTAAATAATGTGACCTTAATTGAAGTAAAATTGAAGACGTTTTAAAAGAACGACGACAGGAAATCCATCGACACGTATCGTCAATAAATGAGAAATATTGCACGAATTTTCAAATTAATTTTATGCCCTCGGCGAACGAATTTCGTGAATTTTATCCGATTCAAATACAAAGCTACACGAGAAACACAAAAAAGCAAAAACTTGCAAACTGGAATTCATCGTCGAACTCAAAGAACGGGCAAGTGTCATACGTGACCGACATGTTGTGTGACAACGTCATGTGTTGCTAGGCACGCGGTCGTCATGGAGTTTGACACAGGACGATGGAACATCACGCACGACTCCCCAATTTCTAACAGACGTGTTTAAAACACAAAATGACGAAATAGAGCAAAGGCACTACGAGTAAGGGTCAGTGAGGAATACGCGTGTCTGCAAGGGTTAACTCTTACAATTGTTGACAGCCAGAACTTTTGTGTCAGTGACAATTTAGGCTAACCGGAGTACTATGTAAGCTAACCGTAGTGCCTTTTCGTCATTTTGCTATTTCATGTTTTAAACACGCCTAATTCCTGGAGGAAGGAAAAATGTAATAGCTGTCAATCAATTATTTAACTCTGAGTGTCGATTGAGCGAATCAATGAAATGCTAAGTCAGACTCTAAATCACGCATACGACGGACAATAATTGAATTTAAACGATTTGCCACCCTACAAGCCATCGCGAAAAACTTTTCCAGCGAAGAATTAGAAAGCAATAAAAAATGTTGGATCTGACCTAAAAATAACGGAAAAGTATAAAAACTAAATTTCCGGCCACGTTCTGTTTACCTTCGTCAGAGTAAAATGACTAGATGAATATATAAAAAGAGTTTTACATTGTGTAACACTTGTTTTGATCATTGGAAAGCATGTTTCCTGCATGCTACTCTGTTTTGATCCCTGGAAAGTATGTTTCATGCATGCAAGAGTAGCTATGTATGGTCTGTTATTGACAAGAATCCTGTGAAAAGGAGTCATTTATGACTTGAGTGTAATACATTAATTTGGACTGTCGCACCCAGCAACCTAAGAACAAAAGGCTAATAATATTTTAGCTTTTCGAGAACGTGACAAACGCAATTGGTTTGTTTTGTGACAACGTGTAATAGGTTGCTTCGTCATTATGCAAGTAGGAATCTTTGACGTCACGCTTTGGGAGGTATTTGTATTGTTGAACTTCCGAATTTTTTAAGACCTACCCGTATAACACTGTTATAAATACGGAGCGTATTGCCAAAGTAGAACAAATCACGTCGAAGACTCGAGAAGACAAAATCAAGAGATCATCCTGACAAGGAATCGAGACGACTCAGAAAACATGGCTTTGCAGTTTACAACAACCACGGACAACTCCAAAACACTCAAGGTTAGAATTTTTCACATGAAAGATAGAGTTGGGAACAATTTCAGTGAAGAGATCTCAAGTTTTCTTTTAAAGACCTCGTTTTGCAAAATACCGAACTGTGTAATATCATGTCTAAACCAAAAATAAATGTAGTTTATCAACTTAGCCAAGATTAAAGTAAGTCCGCACTCCCTTAGATGTGAAAGATGACGAGAGAAAAGAAAATAATTTTTTTCTTCGGATTTTGATTATTAAAAGGAAATTTGTAAAAAGTAGAAACAAAAACGTTAATTGTTTTACCGTTTTCTAGAGTCCTCAGAAAGCTACTCGTGTGCTGATTATTGGCGGCGGAGTGGTTGGAATGACCAGTGCCCTACAGTTGTTGAATAAAGGGTAAGTTGATTTTCCGCTAAAACCAAAGCTAATACTTATCTTTAGCTAGTTTATGTAGAACACAATCAGTTCGATTCGTTATCAAATAACTCTGCCAACTAACAGGAAAATTCGCCACTAATTCAGTTTTCCTCGACGTGACTTAACAAAAAAAAGTTCCCGGAACAACGGGAAGTTTTAAAAGGGTGATTTTGTAATGAGAAACGTGTCCTCGAAAAGCAATTACTGCCATTGGAACAAACAGAGCCAAGATAGGAAAATTCAAAAGCAATAGCGCGGTAAAATAAACACAAAGCAGTCATTTGAAGATAAAATAATTTACTCTCTTTATTCCTCCTTTTCTCAGGTATAAAGTCACTGTTGTAGCAAAAGAGTACGCTTCACCAGTCGCCTCTGGTAAACGCATCACCTCCGAGATCGCCGGCGCTCTGTGGGAATGGCCTCCGGCAGTGTGTGGACGACACACAGACGAGAAGTCACTGGAGAGGTCCAAGGTTTGGTGCATGGACAGCTATGGCAAGTTCATGGAGTTGGCCATGAATCCAAAGGAAACTGGAGCCTACCTGAGACAATCTGTCTTCTACTTCAAGGAAAAGGTAAATGTCGATTTCGCAAGACCCATTTTAATTTGAATCAGCGCAGTGCATTCTGTTGTTACGGATTCTAAACGATATCTAAAGGAGAGTCTTTCCTGCTTAATCACACTGAACAGAATATTTACAATCTTACTCTTTCTCTCTCAGGTCAATGATCTTCCTACACAGTTGGAAAAGATGGACGAACTATGTCACTTGCCAGGATTCCGCCATGACGCCAAACTCATTGAAGAAACTGGTAAGTTTGACAACTTTTGTTTTTATTTTAAAAAGTCAAGTTTCTCTATTTCCCTGAACGTGATTCCGTAATTGAAAGTTCCAACCATGTTGATGTTATAGAATTCATTTAGTTAATTACTATCCGGCCAAACTAGTTTTTTTTTTTTTTTTCCTTTGATCTTTCCTTCAGCTGTGAACACAGACACGGGTGTAGTGGATGCCTACCAACACATGGCTCCCATGGTTGACACAGTCATCTACATGCAGTGGCTTTACAAACAGTGTCGTGACAAGGGCTGTCGCTTTGTACACGATGAAATTCCCGGACTTTTGAGAGATCAGGCAGAAGACTTGAAAAGGAAATACAAAGCTCAGCTGATCTTCAATTGCTCTGGACTCAGCGCCAAAGAACTGGCAGGAGATGAAGATGTCTACCCTTTGAGAGGTAAATAACTCCTTTATTTATTTAACCAGTGATGACCAAGCAAACATTCTATTTTGCGTTACATATGGTGGCTTAAGTTTTGAAATGTAACGGTGTCCTAATCACGCTGTTATATTTCTTATAACAGGTGTGATTCTCAAGGTGAAGAATGATGGAAGTTTGATGCCTAAGCTCAACCACTCCATGTGCATCTCTCTGATAGAAGACATTGACGAGTCCAAATCAGAAGGACAAAGCTTCGTCTTCATCTTACCAAGAGGTGACGACAAACTGTGGCTGGGTGGCATGGTACAACCCAACCAATGGGACAGAAATCTCACGCTCGATTATCCACCAATCAGAAGAATGTTCGAGAAAGTCAAGGAGTTCTATCCTCCCCTCCGTAACTATGGAGACAAGGACGTAGAGGAAGTGTTGGTGGGACTGCGGCCCGCTCGTAAAGGCAACGTTCGGCTGGAGTGGGATCCAGTGTGTCCTTCTGTTCTGCACAACTATGGACATGGAGGCTCGGGCGTGACTTTCTCGTGGGGCTGTGCTATAGAAGCTAGCGCCATGGTGGATCGTGTTCTTAAAAGGCCACAGATTTATCTTTCTAAGCTTTGAACATTTGCCAGGCTTAATTCCTGAAAAAGTCTCCCTCACTGAAGCAAATTTCTTTTAGTCTCGATCAATGGGCTTCCAATTATTTTGTAAAGAAACAAGGTTGATTGGATATCAAATGCTTTGTAACATTGATCGTCTAACATCCGCAATGTGGGTAGGTTACGAATTGATTTGTAAACGTTATTTGACAAAAGATATTTTATTGCCTTTTTCTATTATTTATTTGTATATATAAAGAAAATTAATTAATAATGTTGTAAATATAAAATATCTTTTAATAAGTGAATATTTAATAAAATTTATTGGAGTGTCTGAGTTAAAGCTTGCAATTATTGTGTATTTGAAAGTTTGCTTAATTTTAGTGAATGATCGTTCACAGTAGCATATGTAGACAGCACTCGAGGATCATAAACAAATTTTTTTCTGCATTCTTGACTCATGTCTCCATTGGTCATCCTCCAACTGTGCCTGGCGTCAAGTTTAAATTCCTCAATTTAAACTTAACTTTTCGTCAAGTTTAAGCCCTATACATCATTTGAACTTTCCCTCAATAAGCGGCTCCTGCGAATTCATCCAACATCGTCACTGATTGAACCAGGAAATTAGTAATTACATCGATAAACCGCAAGGGCATGTCATTACAGAGTAAACGCATCCTGAACTGTTGTGTACTTGACCCATGCCTGGCTATAGAGGTGCGCTGAGGGTTTGAAATCCTGACCCTACTTAGGACAAAAATACTCTAAAAACCCTACCTTGTGTAGGTCAAAGAAACACAAAGTAACTAGACCTAGGCCTTCTGACCCTGTTTAGGACAGAGGCGAGTAAAATTGTAAACCCTGTTCAGGACAACCAGGCGAAAAAAACCATATCCTGCTCAGCGGCATGTCCCCATATAGCCCAAATAAGGGAGTACTCTTCCCACCACCCGAGTGTTGTTCAGTCGCCGATTTACCGGCGTCACGTTATTTACGAAAATCAAAATAGAAATTAAGTCCTGGTGTTACACGAGACAAAAAGAGTTTCTCAGGAATGATCTCAGCTTTAATGCCGAAATTATCATTTTGTGCTGACACAACGGTAAGTTTGACGTCACGCCATACAAAGTCAAGCGTGACAGTCATTCATCGGGAGGGAAGTTTCCAGGTTACAGTGGCTTTGCACTATGGTGAGGTCAGAGCTTCTTGTAAGGTTTGTTTTAGGTGAAGCTTGAACTCGTGACGTTTTGGATTTTCGAACATTTTCAGTGAAATTAAAAAGAGAAAAAGAAATATAACGTCTCGAACGTACGTGATTGTAATGTTAGTATGATGCTGTAAGATTACGTAACGCGTCAATTTATTTCAGCTCCATGGCAACGGCTGTACTTAAGCGTTTCCGGGTTTTGATAAGTACGAGAGGTCGATGAGGCATGACCCTGTTCAGCGGCATGTCCCCAGAGTACTCCCTCACCCCCGGGTGTTGTTCAGCCGCCGATTTACCGGGCTCACGTTATTTACGAAAGTCAAAATAGAAATTAAGTCCTGGTGTTACACAAGACAAAAAGAGTTTCTCAGGAATGATCTCAGCTTTAACGCCGAAATTATCATTCTGTGTCGACACAGCGTAAAGTTTGATCTCACGCCATATAAAGTGATCAAGCGTGACAGTCATTCATCGGGAGGCAAGTTTGCAGTGGCTTTGCACTTTTATAAGGTCAGAACTTCTTGTAAGGTCTCTTCCGGGTGAAACTCGAACTCGTGACATTTGGATTTTCCAACATTTTCAGTGAAATGAAAAAGAGAAAAAGAAATATAAAGTCTCGAACGTACGTGATTGTAATGTTAGTACGATGCTGTAAGATTACGTAACGCGTCAATTTATTTCAGCTCCATAGCAACGGCTGTACTTAAGCGTTTTCGGGTTTTGATAAGTATGAGAGGTCGATGAGGTATGACCCTGTTCAGCGGCATGTCCCCAGAGTACTGCCCCACCCCCGGGTGTTGTTCAGTCGCCGATTTACCGGGGTCACGTTATTTACGAAAGTCAAAATAGAAATTAAGTCCTGGTATTACACAAGACAAAAAGAGTTTCTCAGGAATGATCTCAGCTTTAACGCCGAAATTATCATTCTGTGTCGACACAGCGTAAAGTTTGATCGCACGCCATATAAAGTGATCAAGCGTGACAGTCATTCATCGGGAGGCAAGTTTGCAGTGGCTTTGCACTTTTATAAGGTCAGAGCTTCTTGTAAGGTCTCTTCCGGGTGAAACTGGAACTCGTGACATTTTGGATTTTCGAACATTTTCAGTGAAATGAAAAAGAGAAAAAGAAATATAAAGTTCTCGAACGTACGTGATTCTAAAGTTAGTGCGATGCTGTAAGATTACGTAACGCGTCAATTTATTTCAGCTCCATGGCAACGGCTGTACTTAAGCGTTTCCGGGATTTGACAAGTATGAGAGGTCGATGAGGCATGACCCTGTTCAGCAGCATGTCCCCAGAGTACTCCCTCACCCCCGGGTGTTGTTCAGTCGCCGATTTACCGGGCTCACGTTATTTACGAAAGTCAAAATAGAAATTAAGTCCTGGTGTTACACAAGACAAAAAGAGTTTCTCAGGAAGGATCTCAGCTTTGACGCCGAAATTATCATTCTGTGTCGACACAGCGTAAAGTTTGATCTCACGCCATATAAAGTGATCAAGCGTGACAGTCATTCATCGGGAGGCAAGTTTGCAGTGGCTTTGCACTTTTATAAGGTCAGAGCTTCTTGTAAGGTCTCTTCCGGGTGAAACTCGAACTCGTGACATTTGGATTTTCGAACATTTTCAGTGAAATGAAAAAGAGAAAAAGAAAATATAAAGTTCTCGAACGTACGTGATTAGGTACGATGCTGTAAGATTACGTAACGCGTCAATTTATTTCAACTCCCTGGCAACGGCTGCACTTAAGCGTTTCCGGATTTTGATAAGTATGAGAGGTCGATGAGTCATAACCTTCTAACATGATTTCAACATGACTTGTCTATATCTTGAAAACCGCTTGTACAACTACCTTCTCAGATCGCTTCACCAATTTCTCATTTCAAAAGTACACCACAGAAATCCTCGCTAGCAACCGACACCAGTTGACTGAGTTGAATTCTTTACAATGCCATGACGTTTTAATGCTACTATTTCCTTTAAGAATATTTTCGGATAATTTGTTGTGTAAAGGTTTATTAAACAACTACTTTATTGATATTCTGAGGGTAAATATCGATCGTGACCATATACAGCAGATGGTAAAAAATAAGTCGTTGAAAACCAAAATAGGAGAAAACAGTTCGTCCTCGATTTTGAAAATTACCTCGCCACTTTAAACCTGTAAGTAATTTATTTCAAAGATTGACTCACGCGACATTACAATAACCTCCTTGTGTCAGGGAAAAAAAACTAATTTCAGTACTTCCTACAACCTATTGGCTTGTAAGAGGTTAACCGTGTGTACATTACTACAAGGTTGGTGCCGGTTTAAATTACTAGATTACTTCTCTACCCCAAGTAAGGCCTGTATGTGCTCCATACACGGCTCACTGTTACGGTTTATCTTTTTCTGAAAACAAGTTTCATAAAGAATGGTTGAAATTTTCAAATGACTATTACGATCTACAACTCAATCGTATCTCCTTTAGTAGACATCGGTCACGTCGGATTGTTTTGCTAATTTTTTTAATCCCGGCCGTGAGATCACTTTTAAAAACTTGTATTAAGGATATTAAAAAATGTAAAACGGAATCCTTTAATTGCTATAATTTCCTCAGGCTCCCCTGTCGTTCCACGCCATCCACACAAGAGCTGAGTAAATCAAACAGAACGTGGACATCAGAAACACTCCAATTTAAACTGGTGGGTCCTCGGTGACACACGTATTGTATGAGTTTGAATGCGACCTCTTAGAACCAAAACCAAACAAAACAACAAAATGCTATGTCATATTTCCTAAGCAAGCGCTCTTTACCTCGCGACATGACTGTCACTGTTTTGGCGTGACGTCAAATCTGTTCTCACACCAGGTACATAAAATGTTAATTAGGAGTAGGGCTTAGGGATCAATAATAGCCAAAACAAAAGATCAAATCCCGTAGAAACATATGTTGGCTGGTAAGTCAGCTGCAAATAACTTATACCTTGGTTCTTTCTTCCATATTAACTGTGCGGGTATATGGTAGAGAAATTTAAAAAATGTTAGAAGGGAGACAGGAAACCCCTGGACACGTATCGTCAATCAAACACAAATATTACACGTAAGACGTGAACACACTTTTTTGGTGGAAATTTCAAGGCTGCACGAGGTACTCAAAAAGGAGTGTATCTTGTAAACTGGCCATTTTTATACTTTTTTCTTCGTTATCGAACTCCTGGTGTAGCTGTAAATTCGTTGGCCAAAAAATAATACGTGACAAGGTTACAAGGTTACGGCCCCATCATGGAGTGTGACGTCAGAAAACGTCACGCCTTTGCAGCGTTATCTTGGCCACGGTGACCAAGGATAAAATGCTCCGTCAATTCTAAATCACGTATGCAGCAAATATTAAGCAATTTTGTTATAATAGCGACCATTGTCAAAACCTTTTTAACAGAAAAAATGTTTCATGCATGCATGCCTAGCTATGTATGGTCTGTCATTGGAAAGGTCCTTTGAAAAGGGATTATATAAGACTTACTTAAAATAGAGACAATACATGTATTTACGTTTTCTCACCCAGCAACCTGAGGACAAATGCCTAACAATATTAGCTTTTTGAGAACGTGACATGTGTGTTGTGACAACGTGTGCAAAGGTGCTTCGTCATGCATTCAGACGCAAGGAGTAATCTATAGATTGACGTCACATTTTGAGAACGAATTTTATTGTTTAACTTCCGAATTTTGATACCTACCCGTACAGCATTGCTATAAAATACGGAGTGTATTGCCAAAGTAGAACAAATCACCTCGAAGACTCGAGAAGACAGAATCAAGAGATCATCCTGAGAAGGAATCGAGAAGACTCAGAAAACATGGCTTTGCAGTTTACAACAACCATGGACAACTCCAAAAGAGTCAAGGTGAGAATTTTTTACATGAAAAATGATAGAGCTAAGAACAATTTCAGAGAAGAGATCTCAATTTTTTTTCACACCCCCGGCTACGGTATATTTAAATTAATACCCCGCTTTGTAAAATACCCAACTGTTTATTAATACCATGTCTGAACCGAGTGTGAAACCACGCCGGTACATTTTTTCATGTAGTTTATCAACTCAGCCAAGCCGTATCTTCTTAGCTTTAATAAATTAAAGGTGAAGAAAAAGAAGAAAATTATTTCCTTCTGACGTTGATTATTGAAAGGAAATTTATAAAAATTTCAAGCAGAATAAATTAGGTTTTTCTGTGATACGTTGTTTTTCCTTGTTTTAGAGCCCTCAGAAAGCTCCTCGTGTGCTGATTATAGGCGGTGGAGTGGTTGGAATGACCAGTGCTCTACAGTTGTTAAATAAAGGGTGAGTTGATTTTCCGCTAAATCCAAAGCTATCAAAAACATATCTATAGCTAGTTTATCTTGATACTGAACACCAGCGATTTTGCTTACTAATATATAGAAAAGTGGCCACTAATGTTTTCCTGGAAGTTCCCAGAACGAAGGGAAATTTCCAGAGAAGGTGAAAAACAAGAACTTGCTTAGCCGCATTCTACTGAGCGGTTTTGCAAAGAACAACGTGATCTAGAAGCAGTCACTGCCAAGAAAATACAGGGTGCAAAGTCAATAAAACTAAAAAGAAAAAGCAAAGCCCCGAGTACAAAGCAAATAAAACGCATAGAAGAGACTCGCAGGTCAAAGAATTCATCAATTTTAACTCTCCTTTTCTCAGGTACAAAGTCACTGTTGTAGCAAAAGAGTACGCTTCACCAGTCGCCTCTGGTAAACGCATCACCTCCGAGATCGCCGGCGCCCTGTGGGAATGGCCTCCAGCAGTGTGTGGACGACACACAGACGAGAAGTCACTGGAGAGGTCCAAGGTTTGGTGCATGGACAGCTATGGCAAGTTCATGGAGTTGGCCATGAATCCAAAGGAAACTGGAGCCTACCTGAGACAATCTGTCTTCTACTTCAAGGAAAAGGTAAATATCGATTTAACAAGACCCATTTTAACTTGAATCAGCGCAGTGCATTCTGTCGTCACGGATTCTAAACGGGTGATGACGTTCATGCTTAATTAAAACACTGAACGGAAATATTTATAATATTACTGCTTCTCTCTCAGGTCAATGATCTTCCTACACAGTTGGAAAAGATGGACGAACTATGCCACTTGCCAGGATTCCGCCATGACGCCAAACTCATTGAAGAAACTGGTAAGTTTGACAAAATGTTTCCTTTGAATATTTCAAACAATTTCAATAGTTGCTCATCTCTTTTTCGTTGAACTTGTTTTCCTTAGTTTTTGTTTCAACTAACAGGTTTTTTTGTTGATGTCGATTGTTTGTTATTAACATATTTATTTCACTCTTCTCTTCTCTTCAGCTGTAAACACAGACACGGGTGTAGTGGACGCATATCAACACATGGCTCCCATGGTTGACACAGTCACCTACATGCAGTGGCTTTACAAACAGTGTCGTGACAAGGGCTGTCGCTTTGTACACGATGAAATTCGCGGACTGTTGAGAGATCAGGCAGAGGACTTGAAAAGGAAATACAAAGCACAGCTGATCTTCAATTGCTCTGGACTCAGCGCCAAAGAACTGGCAGGAGATGAAGATGTCTACCCTCTGAGAGGTAAATAACTCGTTTATTTATTTAACAACTGATGACCAAGCAAACATTCTATTTTGCGTTACATATGGTGGCTTAAGTTTTAAAATGTAACGGTGTCCTAATCACGCTGTTGTATTTCTTATAACAGGTGTGATTCTTAAGGTCAAGAATGATGGAAGTTTGATGCCTAAGCTCAACCACTCCATGTGCATCTCCCTGATAGAAGACATTGACGAGTCCAAATCAGAAGGACAAAGCTTCGTCTTCATCTTACCAAGAGGTGACGACAAACTGTGGCTGGGTGGCATGGTACAACCCAACCAATGGGACAGAAATCTCACGCTCGATTATCCACCAATCAGAAGAATGTTCGAGAAAGTCAAGGAGTTCTATCCTCCCCTCCGTCACTATGGAGACAAGGACGTAGAGGAAGTGTTGGTGGGACTGCGGCCCGCTCGTAAAGGCAACGTTCGGTTGGAGTGGGATCCAGTGTGTCCTTCTGTTCTGCACAACTATGGACATGGAGGCTCGGGCGTGACTTTCTCGTGGGGCTGTGCTATAGAAGCTAGCGCCATGGTGGATCGTGTTCTTAAAAGGCCACAGATTTATCTTTCTAAGCTTTGAACATTTGCCAGGCTTAATTCCTGAAAAAGTCTCCCTCACTGAAGCAAATTTCTTTTAGTCTCGATCAATGGGCTTCCAATTATTTTGTAAAGAAACAAGGTTGATTGGATATCAAATGCTTTGTAACATTGATCGTCTAACATCCGCAATGTGGGTAGGTTACGAATTGATTTGTAAATGTTATTTGACAAAAGATATTTTATTGCCTTTTTTTATTATTTATTTGTATATATAAAGAAAATTGATTAATAATGTTGTAAATATAAAATATCTTTTAATAAGTGAATATTTAATAAAATTTATTGGAGTGTCTGAGTTAAAGCTTGCAATTATTGCGTATTTGAAATTGGTGAATATCTAATTTAAAAAATGGAGTTTTATTGAACGTTTGCTTAATTTTAGTGAATGATCGTTCACAGTAGCATATGTAGACAGCACTCGAGGATCATAAACAAATTTTTTTCTGCATTCTTGACTCATGTCTCCATTGGTCATCCTCCAACTGTGCCTGGCGTCAAGTTTAAATTCCTCAATTTAAACTTAACTTTTCGTCAAGTTTAAGCCCTATACATCATTTGAACTTTCCCTCAATAAGCGGCTCCTGCGAATTCATCCAACATCGTCACTGATTGAATCAGGAAATTAGTAATTACATCGATAAACCGTAAGGGCATGTCATTACAGAGTAAACGCATCCTGAACTGTTGTGTACTTGACCCATGCCTGGCTATAGAGGTGCGCTGAGGGTTTGAAATCCTGACCCTACTTAGGACAAAAATACTCTAAAAACCCTACCTTGTGTAGGTCAAAGAAACACAAAGTAACTAGACCTAGGCCTTCTGACCCTGTTTAGGACAGAGGCGAGTAAAATTGTAAACCCTGTTCAGGACAACCAGGCGAAAAAAACCATATCCTGCTCAGCGGCATGTCCCCATATAGCCCAAATAAGGGAGTACTCTTCCCACCACCCGAGTGTTGTTCAGTCGCCGATTTACCGGCGTCACGTTATTTACGAAAATCAAAATAGAAATTAAGTCCTGGTGTTACACGAGACAAAAAGAGTTTCTCAGGAATGATCTCAGCTTTAATGCCGAAATTATCATTTTGTGCTGACACAACGGTAAGTTTGACGTCACGCCATACAAAGTCAAGCGTGACAGTCATTCATCGGGAGGGAAGTTTCCAGGTTACAGTGGCTTTGCACTATGGTGAGGTCAGAGCTTCTTGTAAGGTTTGTTTTAGGTGAAGCTTGAACTCGTGACGTTTTGGATTTTCGAACATTTTCAGTGAAATTAAAAAGAGAAAATGAAATATAAAGTCTCGAACGTACGTGACTGTAATGTTAGTATGATGCTGTAAGATTACGTAACGCGTCAATTTATTTCAGCTCCATAGCAACGGCTGTACTTAAGCGTTTCCGGGTTTTGATAAGTACGAGAGGTCGATGAGGCATGACCCTGTTCAGCGGCATGTCCCCAGAGTACTCCCTCACCCCCGGGTGTTGTTCAGTCGCCGATGTACCGGCGTCACGTTATTTACGAAAGTCAAAATAGAAATTAAGTCCTGGTGTTACACAAGACAAAAAGAGTTTCTCAGGAATGATCTCAGCTTTAACGCCGAAATTATCATTCTGTGTCGACACAGCGTAAAGTTTGATCGCACGCCATATAAAGTGATCAAGCGTGACAGTCATTCATCGGGAGGCAAGTTTGCAGTAGCTTTGCACTTTTATAAGGTCAGAACTTCTTGTAAGGTCTCTTCCGGGTGAAACTTGAACTCGCGACATTTTGGACTTTCGAACATTCTCAGTGAAATGAAAGAGAGAAAAAGAAAATATAAAGTTCTCGAACGTACGTGATTGTAATGTTAGTACGATGCTGTAAGATTACGTAACGCGTCAATTTATTTCTGCTCCATAGCAACGGCTGTACTTAAGCGTTTCCGGGTTTCGATAAGTATGAGAGGTCGATGAGGCATGACCCTGTTCAACGGTATGTCCCCAGAATACTGCCCCACGCCCGGGTGTTGTTCAGTCGCCGATTTACCGGGCTCACGTTATTTACGAAAGTCAAAATAGAAATTAAGTCCTGGTATTACACAAGACAAAAAGAGTTTCTCAGGAATGATCTCAGCTTTAATGCCGAAATTATCATTCTGTGTCGACACAGCGTAAAGTTTGATCTCACGCCATATAAAGTGATCAAGCGTGACAGTCATTCATCGGGAGGCAAGTTTGTAGTGGCTTTGCACTTTTATAAGGTCAGAGCTTCTTGTAAGGTCTCTTCCGGGCGAAACTTGAACTCGTGACATTTTGGATTTTCGAACATTTTCAGTGAAATGAAAAAGAGAAAAAGAAATATAAAGTTCTCGAACGTACGTGATTGTAATGTTAGTACGATGCTGTAAGATTACGTAACGCGTCAATTTATTTCAGCACCATGGCAACGGCTGTAATTAAGCGTTTCCGGGATTTGACAAGTACGAGAGGTCGATGAGGCATGACCCTGTTCAGCGGCATGTCCCCAGAGTACTGCCCCACCCCGGGTGTTGTTCAGTCGCCGATTTACCGGGCTCACGTTATTTACGAAAGTCAAAATAGAAATTAAGTCCTGGTGTTACACAAGACAAAAAGAGTTTCTCAGGAATGATCTCAGCTTTAATACCGAAATTATCATTCTGTGTCGACACAGCGTATAGTTTGATCTCACGCCATATAAAGTGATCAAGCGTGACAGTCATTCATCGGGAGGCAAGTTTGCAGTAGCTTTGCACTTTTATAAGGTCAGAGCTTCTTGTAAGGTCTCTTCCGGGTGAAACTTGAACTCGTGACATTTTGGATTTTCGAACATTTTCAGTGAAATGAAAAAGAGAAAAAGAAATATAAAGTTCTCGAACGTACGTGATTGTAATGGCACTGTACTTAAGCGTTTCCGGATTTTGATAAGTATGAGAGGTCGATGAGGCAAGACCTTCTAACATGATTTCAACTTGACTTGTCTATATCTTGAAAACCGCTTGTACAGCTACCTTCTCAGATCGCTTCACCAGTTTCTCATTTCAAAAGTACACCACAGAAATCCTCGCTAGAAACCGACACAAGTTGACTGAGTTGAATTCTTTACAATGCCATGACGTTTTTTAAATACAACTATTTCCTTTAAGAATATTTTCAGATAATTTGTTGTGTAAAGGTGTATTAAACAACTACTTTATTGATATTCTAAGGGCAAGTATCGATCGTGACCATATACAGCAGATGGTAAAAAATAAGTCGTTGAAAACCAAAATAGGAAAAAGCAGTTCGTCCACGATTTTGAAAATTACGTCGCCACTTTAAACCTGTACGTAATTTATTTCAAAGATTGACTCACGCGACATTACAATAACCTCCTTGTGTCAGGGAAAAAAAACTAATTTCAGTACTTCCTACAACTTATTGGCTTGTAAGAGGTTAACCGTGTGTACATTACTACAAGGTTGGTGCCGGGTTAAATTACTAGGTAACTTCTCTACGCCAAGTAAGGCCTGTATGTTCTCCATACACGGCTCACTGTTACGGTTTATCTTTTTCTGAAAACAAGTTTCATTAAGAATGGTTGAAATTGTCAAATGACTATTACGATCTACAACTCAATCGTATCTCCTTTAGTAGACATCCATCACGTCGGATTGTTTTGCTAATTTTTTTCATCCGTGAGATCACTTTTAAAAACTTGTATTAAGGATATTAAAAAATGTAAAACGGAACCCTTAATTGCTTTAAATTCCTCAGGCTCCCCTGTCGTTCCACGCCATCCACACAAGAGCTGAGTAAATCAAACAGGACATCAGAAACACTCCAATTTAAACCGGTGGGTCCTCGGTTACACACGTATTGTATGAGTTTGAATGCGACGTCTCCGAGACAAAACCAAACAAAACATCAAAATGCTATGTCATATTTCCTAAGCAAGCGCTCTTTACCTCGCAACATGACTGTCACTGTTTTGGCGTGACGTCAAACCTGTTCTCACACCAGGTACATAAAATGTTAATTATGAGTAGGGCTTAGGGATCAATAATAGCCAAAACAAAAGATCAAATCCCGTAGAAACTTATGCTAGCTGGTAAGTCAGCTGCAAATAATTTATACGTTGGTTCTTTCTTCCATATTAACTGTTCGGGTATATGGTAGAGAAATTTAAAAAATGTTAGAAGGAAGACAGGAAACCCCTGGACACGTATCGTCAATCAAACACAAATATTACACGTAAGACGTGAACACACTTTTTTGGTGGAAATTTCAAGGCTGCACGAGGTACTCAAAAAGGAGTGTATCTTGTAAACTGGCCATTTTTATACTTTTTTCTTCGTTATCGAACTCCTGGTGTAGACTGTAAATTCGTTGGCCAAAAAATAATACGTGACAAGGTTACAAGGTTACGGCCCCGTCATGGAGTGTGACGTCAGAAAACGTCACGCCTTTGCAGCGTTATCTTGGCCACGGTGACCAAGGATAAAATGCTCCATCAATTCTAAATCACGTATGCAGCAAATATTAAGCAATTTTGTTATAATAGCGACCATTGTCAAAACCTTTTTAACAGAAAAAATGTTTCATGCATGTGTGCCTACAATAGCTATTTATGGTCTGTCATTGAAAAGGTCCTTTGAAAAGGGATTATATAAGACTTACTTAAAATAGAGACAATACATGTATTTACGTTTTCTCACCCAGCAACCTGAGGACAAATGCCTAACAATATTAGCTTTTTGAGAACGTGACATCTGTGTTGTGACAACGTGTGCAAAGGTGCTTCGTCATGCATTCAGACGCAAGGAGTAACTTATAGATTGACGTCACATTTTGAGAACGAATTTTATTGTTTAACTTCCGAATTTTGAATACCTACCCGTACAGCACTGCTATAAAATACGGAGTGTATTGCCAAAGTAGAACAAATCACCTCGAAGACTCGAGAAGACAGAATCAAGAGATCATCCTGAGAAGGAATCGAGAAGACTCAGAAAACATGGCTTTGCAGTTTACAACAACCATGGACAACTCCAAAAGAGTCAAGGTGAGAATTTTTTACATGAAAAATGATAGAGCTAAGAACAATTTCAGAGAAGAGATCTCAATTTTTTTTCACACCCCCGGCTACGGTATATTTAAATTAACACCCCGCTTTGTAAAATACCCAATTGTTTATTAATACCATGTCTGAACCGAGTGTGAAACCACGCCGGTACATTTTTTCATGTAGTTTATCAACTCAGCCAAGCCGTATCTTCTTAGCTTTAATAAATTAAAGGTGAAGAAAAAGAAGAAAATTATTTCCTTCTGACGTTGATTATTGAAAGGAAATTTATAACAATTTCAAGCAGAATAAATTAGGTTTTTCTGTGATACGTTGTTTTTCCTTGTTTTAGAGCCCTCAGAAAGCTCCTCGTGTGCTGATTATAGGCGGCGGAGTGGTTGGAACGACCAGTGCTCTACAGTTGTTAAATAAAGGGTGAGTTGATTTTCCGCTAAATCCAAAGCTATCGAAAACATATCTATAGCTAGTTTATATTGATACTGAACACCAGCGAGTTTGCTTACTAGTAGAAAAATTCGCCACTAATGTTTTCCTGGAAGTTCCCGGAACGAAGGGAAATTTCCAGAGAAGGTGAAACTGAACAAGAACTTGCTTAGCCGCATTCTACTGAGCGGTTTTGCAAAGAACAACGTGATCTAGAAGCAGTCACAGCCAGGAAAATACAGGGTGCAAAGTCAATAAAACTAAAAAGAAAAAGCAAAGCCCCGAGTACAGAGCAAATAAAACGCATAGAAGAGACTTGCAGGTCAAAGAATTCATCATTTTTAACTCTCCTTTTCTCAGGTACAAAGTCACTGTTGTAGCAAAAGAGTACGCTTCACCAGTCGCCTCTGGTAAGCGCATCACCTCCGAGATCGCCGGCGCTCTGTGGGAATGGCCTCCGGCAGTGTGTGGACGACACACAGACGAGAAGTCACTGGAGAGGTCCAAGGTTTGGTGCATGGACAGCTATGGCAAGTTCATGGAGTTGGCCATGAATCCAAAGGAAACTGGAGCCTACCTGAGACAATCTGTCTTCTACTTCAAGGAAAAGGTAAATATCGATTTAACAAGACCCATTTTAACTTGAATCAGCGCAGTGCATTCTGTCGTCACGGATTCTAAACGGGTGATGACGTTCATGCTTAATTAAAACACTGAACGGAAATATTTATAATATTACTGCTTCTCTCTCAGGTCAATGATCTTCCTACACAGTTGGAAAAGATGGACGAACTATGTCACTTGCCAGGATTCCGCCATGACGCCAAACTCATTGAAGAAACTGGTAAGTTTGACAAGATTTTTCCTTTGAATATTTGAAACAATTTCAAGAGTTGCTCATCTCTTTTTCGTTGAACTTGTTTTCCTTAGTTTTTGTTTCAACTAACAGGTTTTTTTGCTGATGTCGATGGTTTGTTATTAACATATTTATTTCAATCTTCTCTTTTCCTCAGCTGTAAACACAGACACGGGTGTAGTGGACGCCTACCAACACATGGCTCCCATGGTTGACACAGTCACCTACATGCAGTGGCTTTACAAACAGTGTCGTGACAAGGGCTGTCGCTTTGTACACGATGAAATTCACGGACTGTTGAGAGATCAGGCAGAAGACTTGAAAAGGAAATACAAAGCTCAGCTGATCTTAAACTGCTCTGGGCTCAGCGCCAGAGAACTGGCAGGAGATGAAGATGTCTACCCTCTGAGAGGTAAATAACTCCTTGGTTCATTTACTCACAAACAAGTCTATTATGCGTTATACATGGTGCCCTAAAGTCGAGTCGTAACTGGTTTTTGTTCATGTTTTCATTACTTCTTGTAACAGGTGTGATTCTTAAGGTGAAGAATGATGGAAGTTTGATGCCTAAGCTCAACCACTCCATGTGCATCTCTCTGATAGAAGACATTGACGAGTCCAAATCAGAAGGACAAAGCTTCGTCTTCATCTTACCAAGAGGTGACGACAAACTGTGGCTGGGTGGCATGGTACAACCCAACCAATGGGACAGAAATCTCACGCTCGATTATCCACCAATCAGAAGAATGTTCGAGAAAGTCAAGGAGTTCTACCCTCCCCTTCGTAACTATGGAGACAAGGACGTAGAGGAAGTGTTGGTGGGACTGCGGCCTGCTCGTAAAGGCAACGTTCGGCTGGAGTGGGATCCAGTGTGTCCTTCTGTTCTGCACAACTACGGACATGGAGGCTCGGGTGTGACTTTCTCGTGGGGCTGTGCTATAGAGGCTAGCGCCATGGTGGATCGTGTTCTTAAAAGACCACAGATTTATCTTTCTAAGCTTTGAACATTCGTCAGGCTTAATTCCTGAAAATATTGACCTACAAGTCTCGTTCAGTGGAGCAAATTTCTTTTAGTCTCGATCAATGGGCTTCCAATTATTTTGTAAAGAAACAAAGTTGATTTTATGTCGAATGCTTTGTAACATTGACCTTCTAACATCTGCGATGTGAGTTGGTTATGAATCGATTTGTAAACATTATTTCACAATGGAGATTTCATTGTCTTTATTTATTTGTATCTATAAAGAAAATTAACAATTTTGTAAATATAATATATTAATATATGAATATTTAATAAAATTTATTTGAGTTTAAGTTGAAGCTTGCTTTTATTGTAGGAAACAATTTTTTGTAGAAGCATAAAAAACATGGAAAACTTAGTTTCAATGTTCGTTACGGTTTATAATTGATTAAACATGCGAAAATTATTTCAGCCGTGGAGACTGTGTAACGGTTTTCGCTATTCTCTATTTTCCAATTGCCCATAATGCACTCTGTTTGCCCCCAAATTTTGCATAAACTATTGTTGTAAAATGCTCCAGGGAATGTGCAGACCTCCCAAGAGTATTTCACAACAATAGTTTATGCAAAATTTGGGGGGCAAACAGAGTGCATCATGGGCAATTGGAAAATAGAGAATAAGTGGACATTCATCAGACTGTGAGACGGGTCGCGTGACAGCCTGGTTAAATCTATTTTATAAAGTGTTGCCAAATATTCATTATGCAACTTAATGTTAGCGAGGAAATTACTGGTTTCTATGGATCTAAATGACAAAACTATAACTTCAGTAGAAACAGACCTGTCTCCCAGGCGTTATAACCCTCTAATAGAAGCTCCGGGTCTAAAAACGCCACCCGCACCCCGTCCAGGTTCAAATAAGATCTGATTTGTTTTTGACTGAGCAGAAGTTTTCCCGATACCAGACAAAACCCAGCAGTGACTAACCTAAGAGGGAAAGCAAACTTGCAAATACGAAAAGCAAGGAAGGAAAGGACTAGAAATGGGAAAAAGTAGGGGTTACCCAAATCCCTAGTGATCTGGGTATCCACTTCCAAAGTGTTTGGTTGTTTGACAACCAAACGATAATGTCGTTCCTTTAATTAAGGGTAGCCAAATCCCCCAATAGATAAAATGGGAAGGCGAAGATACAAAGACGACAGTATTCAACGAGGAAAGGAAAAAAATGTTAAAAAGGTAAGGTAGAGTAAAACAATTTGCATATCTAAATCCCAAGTGATATTGATATCCCCTGATAGCCATATTAGATGAGAATACCAGTATTACTAGGGAATAGGAATACTAATTATTTCTTTCTCCCTTACTTCATAAGGCTGGTTTGCAAATCGGAATTCTGGTTTCGAACGTTCTCCATTAAAAATTCGATATCCTATTTATGACCGTTCCGGCTGGCACAGCTACCTAAACATAAATTTGTGGTGAGCTTTTGCTGATGTTCTTATCGATAATGATGAAAAAGGAGCTTCTTCTACATGCCCAATTCAAGACTTGACAGTGCAAAAACCATTCCGTATTTATTACCAAAATGACCAAAGATAGCCTATTTGAAAGTGAAGAATGATCATCGCAGTTAATTTTCCAATTTAAGCAATTGGAAAGAAGAAGCCTGAAAAAAATCAGGGCTTCAACGGGATTCGCTCCCAATGTGCGGCTTCATAGCTCAGTTGGTAGAGCATCGCACCGGTATCGCGGAGGTCACGGGTTCGAATCCCGTTGAAGCCCTGATTTTTTTCAGGCTTCTTCTCTCCAATTGCTTAAATTGGAAAATTAACTGCGATGATCATTCTTCACTTTCATCTACAACCGCAGTTCATATATGAATTATTTCATATAAACTTCACATAGCCTATTTATGACCAAAACGGATGAAAAACCATACCCTTTGGGACTTCTCATACCTATATAGTCCGTATAAGGGAGTATCCCTCCTCCCCCCGGGCAGGGAACACGTAACAATTACCATATCAACTGATATCACTAGGTATCACTAAGGATTTGGGCATCCCTCACATTTTGACATTGCTTGTCCTTTCCTCCCACGAATGCCTTTCTTCTTTGCAAGTTTGCTTTTCCTTTTTATCTTTCGGTCGATTTGGCTACCCTTAATTAAGGAAACGAAAACAACCAAACACTTTGGAAGGGGATATCACTAGGGATTTAGTTACAGTGAGACCCCGCTTTACGACCACCCCGTTAAGACGGCCCACCTCTTTATTACGGCCACTTTACTCTGTATCTCGTAATAAATGCGGACTCGGATCAGACAGTCTGTTATGAATTGCGACTATTTTTACAGACGTACTGTATTTACATCAAGCTAAAGAACGCCTAAATTTATTAAGACAAAGCTTCGCAAGAAGATAAATATTTTTTAGCAGAATTGTGGATGATATTCACTTGCCTTTCAGTAAAATTGACTTACGTCATGGCTTAAAAATAAAAATGATGTTTATATATGTTCTAAAAAAGCGGTTTTTGTAATGCTTCAGGCTACTTATGTCTTGCATATTGAACTCGGAAATTCCTAACTGAAAATGAAAACTGCAGTTGCCATGGAATTGGCAAAAATACAAACATTTACGATTGTAAACTATCCCTAAAACTGTAACCTACTCCTAGAATATATGATGTTCAAATGGTCTAAAAAAGAGGAGCTGAAACACGAGGTCACGCTTTTTTGTCTCGCATGTAAACCCTGAAATTCCTAGGTGAAACAGAAAACTGCTGTTGCCATGGAACTGGCAAAAACGCAACAGTAAAAACATTTGCAAACACGCACGTTTAAGATTTTTGTTTTGTTTTGTTTTGTTTTGTTTTTTTGAATTGAAACTTGAAGATTTAACGTTGGACTGTGAATTTTTTTAACCCTTCAGTCGGTTTTATTCGACTTGAAATTGGTCAATGAATTAAATCCGATAATTAACTCAGGGAATTCAGCACTGAAAGTAAAGGCTAACCTATAAACATATAAACACCAAAATAAAAATAAACGTTCTTTGTAAAACAGGAAGAGAAGCATTAAAGTGCGCATGGTTGCCTATGGTCCTCATTAACGAACTTCGTCAGATGTATTAGCAATTAACGACAAGAAATAAAATTTCTTTTAAAAAATGTGTCTTTATTTTTAAAAGGTGTACACTACAGTCATTAAAAGAAGAACATTCGTTGAAGACATTTTTTTTTTCATTTCACCTGAATACATAGAGCATCAGCATTCTGGTACCGATCCAATACTTTATTGACAGAGGGCTACACGTAGGGATTCATAAAATATTTTTCTGTTGTGAGGGTCACGTAACAGTTTTAGTCGCCCATTGTATATATTCAGGGATGAAAAGGTTCCAGATCAGTTGTGAACTAAGCAGCAGTAAGAGAGCAATTGTAGAAACATCTTGAGAAAGACGAAAGAAGAAAGAAGACTACAATGCCTGTGCAAATTAATGAGACGGGATTTCCATCTTATTCACGCTTCACCAAGGTATCTGAATATTAAATATCTTAAAACTCAACTCAGCTCGGAACTTAAGTAAATTGTGCCGAATTGATCTGCAGATTATTGACGAAGGTACCAAAATGCTTTTTAGAAATTAGGAAGGTAACGGACATTTTCAAGTTTTGTTTTCAGCGAATAATTAACAAATATCAGATTACGGGACAAATTAAAGTGCATTAACTTTTCCCTATCATTGGAATGTTCGCCGCGGAAGACAAGGTTCAAGTTTGTCGCATTTTGATTTGTTCTTACCTATGATCTATTGGAGGACAGACTACTTTCTGCTCAAACAAACAACTCAAATATTAATAAAATCAGTTTCTCTCTCAAATCAATGATCTTCCTACACAATTGGAAAAGATGGAAGAGCTGTTACTTGCCAGGATTCCGCCATGACGCCAAACTTATTGAAGAAACTGGTGAGTTTAACAAGACTTTTCAGTTTGTATATTTAAAACAATTTTAATAGTTCCCTTTTCCCTTGAATATGGATTCCTTGCATGCAAACCACGATTTTTTAGTCGGTAAATTAAATTGTTTTTCTAACATATTTATTTTATATTTATCTTTCCTTCAGCCGTGAACACAGACACGGGTGTAGTGGACGCCTACCAACACATGGCTCCCATGGTTGACACAGTCACCTACATGCAGTGGCTTTACAAACAGTGTCGTGACAAGGGCTGTCGCTTTGTTCACGATGAAATTCACGGACTGTTGAGAGATCAGGCAGAAGACTTGAAAAAGAAATTCAAAGCTCAGCTGATCTTAAACTGCTCTGGGCTCAGCGCCAGAGAACTGGCAGGAGATGAAGATGTCTACCCTCTGAGAGGTAAATAACTCCTTGGTTTATTTACTCACAAACGAGTCTATCATGCGTTATACATGGTGGCTTGCCCTACAGTCGAGTCGTAACTGGTTTTTGTTCATGTTTTCATCACTTCTTTTAGCAGGTGTGATTCTTAAGGTGAAGAATGATGGAAGTTTGATGCCTAAGCTCAACCACTCCATGTGCATCTCTCTGATAGAAGACATTGACGAGTCCAAATCAGAAGGACAAAGCTTCATCTTCATCTTACCAAGAGGTGACGACAAACTGTGGCTGGGTGGCATGGTACAACCCAACCAATGGGACAGAAATCTCACGCTCGATTATCCACTAATCAGAAGAATGTTCGAGAAAGTCAAGGAGTTCTATCCTCCCCTCCGTCACTATGGAGACAAGGACGTAGAGGAAGTGTTGGTGGGACTGCGGCCCGCTCGTAAAGGAAACGTTCGGCTGGAGTGGGATCCAGTGTATCCTTCTGTTCTGCACAACTGTGGACATGGAGGCTCGGGTGTGACTTTGTCGTGGTACTGTCCTACAGAAGCTAGCGCCACGGTGGCTGGTGTTCTTAATCCATCGAAACGCTTTCTGGCAACTTGTAGCCTAAATTAGCTCCAAACTACTGAAAACGGCATTTACAACATGAAAGGATGGCTTTTCTACTACTAGCATAGCGTTAGCGATTTGTGACATTTCACTCGGGCATAGGAACAAATCAAATTTTTAAGAGTTTTGGGCGAGTAAGGGACCCTATACTTCTTTAGGCTTACGAGGGTTTTCTTCTTTTGCCATTTTTTCCTCTTTTTCTTAGCATTTTTCCGCATTATTGACCTTCTACTGGGCATACTTCTGGTTCAAGAATTTCGGAGAAAGCATTATCGAGATGGGGAATTCTTACCATGAAATAGTCAAGTATAGTTAATGGAAATTTACCTTCGGTTCTTCACTCAAATTTCCAAGCATTTTTGTGCGTATTTCAGGCTCAATTAACCTAATCACTCTGATCTGGGTATCATTAGAAAGATCTTTTCTTTCTACAGAACTTGAGTATAAGTAATACCAAGTTTCAGTCTAAGGTGATGACGTCAGCAGCGTAGCAAAGACGAACGTTTGTCAACGGTGGTTACGCGCTGCTGGGGTACAAACGAATGAAAAGACCAGATATTTATTTTTCTACGCTTTGAACATTTGTCAGTCTTAATGTCTGAAAATATTGACCTCTAAGTCTTGCATGGTGAGACAATTTCAGTCTAGCACTTTTAGTTTCTTGTGATTATTCTGTAAACAGACAAGGTTGATTTGACATCGACTGCTTTGTAATAGCAATCTATAATATCTGAAATCTGAGTAGGTTACGAATTTTTTTAATATTATTTGAAAATCAAAATTTTAATAAAATGTTAAAGCAAGCAACCGGAACGATGATCCTGCTGGTATACGTTGGATCAATAGTGATCTAATCGGCTTTACATATAAAATGAAGGATATAAAAGCAAAAAGCGACACAACGTAGGATGATTTTTTGACGGTGTGTTATATTTCGGCTGGCCAAACCAGCCTTCTTCAGGTACCTGAAGAAGGCTGGTTTGGCCAGCCGAAATATAGTACACCGTCAAAAAATCATCCTACGTTGTGTCGGTTTTTGCTTTTGTATTCCAAAATTTTAATGTTCCTATATATATTCAAAGCTATAAGGAAATTTAATAATTTTGTAATACTAGTTGAGAAAGCTTATTGGGAGGTTAAGTAAAGGCTTGCTTTTATTTTAGGAAACAAGCGCACGCCTAATGAATAACGCTTTGTGGAGAAATAAATAATCTTCATCCTTCTTCGCCCGTCATTCGCGGTAACTCCACCGCAAAACTATGTTTTGTCCTAGGAAATTTAAGTTTCGGGTTTTTTTCTACGATTTTTTCGGAGCTAAGTGTTAGGAAACCTAAACCGGACTATTATACTGAGGGGGGGAGGGGAGTTGTGCAAATAAACCCCCCCGCAAAAAAATACGCAAAAGATAAACAAAATGTGTAAAGCGAACAACGCAAGAAAAATGCTCAGAAAATATTGCCACCCTCCCCTCAAACAGTTAATGGTTCATCCCTTTTAAATGAAATTTCAATGGAGTCTGGCAACCTTCAAAGCTAACAAAATTATGATGAGTAAACCACCATACTATTAAAATGGGTATTGAACTGAAGCGGTTATAAATTCGAGCGATTGAAACAAAGTTGAAAAAGCCAAGGCGCGGATGTCAAGATCAGTGTAAAACTTCGTTTGATGCGCGACCGTAAAATGTGGCAGGTTACGTCGATTGTCACGTGGTATAGTTTCATTTTCCCGACACTGGTTAGCTTTTATTTTTGAAGCATCTCAGAGCGTGATTACATGGCATTTAGCCTGTTTTCATTCACCTGCATGACAAATGCTACCTGTTAAACGATAATAAAACAAGGACTCACAGGTAGGACAAATATCTGGATCGACAACATGTCAAAAAAATGATTCCGAAATACTCTTCCCTTCCAGCTCCAAATTTGTGATTAAAATTAGCTCGGAGATTGTCCCTTGCAGGGTGTATTCTTTAATTACTCCGGCTAGAAGATTGACTACATTTCACAGGAGCCGCGAATTACCAGTCCAGTGTTCAATTTGTCTTTCAACCACATCCTCAAGGCGGTCTTCCTATTTTGTCCCAGAGAACCTAAGTACCACCACTGTGGACGTAGCCTGGGCTCCAGTAAGCGGTTGCGCCTTCAGCGTGTGTTTCTTGGTCCTGTTTTATGTAGTTAGCTTCTATATCTGACTTACTTATTAAACTGAGAACGTTCAGTCTGGAATCCCTGATTAGATCCCTGAATTGCATTAACAGGTCAGGACTAATTGGTTGCAGATCAAGAAATTAGCTTAGTTCAAGTAATTAATTATTTGCGAAACAAAGATGGTAAAAGTCTGCATACGAGCCAAGCCAAGTGGCCCATCAGGCCTAAGCTTATCCCGGGTTTTGTAGCATGAAGCGATAAGGAGTATTTATACTCCCCCCTGGATGGGATACTAGTCCATCGCAGGGTTACCCCCTGCCATTAAGTTCGCCGATACCCATTTATACACCTGGGTTGAGAGACGCATTGTGAGAGTAAAGTGTCTTGCACAAGAACACAACACAATGTCCGCGGCCAGGGCTTGAACCCAGACCGCTCGACCGAAGACGATCACACTAACCACGAGGTCACCGTGCCTCCAAAGATGAGTAAAAGTTAAATGGTGATCTGCGTCTTCAACCTAACGCTCAATTTGTGACCCAAAACATGAGCCTTATTTCATCTTGTTAAACGTATGACCTGAGCAGTAGGCTTTTCGGAGGAAACAGCGACAAGGAAGGGAGAGAGAACTTTCGGGTTTGGCTGTGTTGACACAAACATTTTCGTATTAAACAAGGGCTTAGTTTTTCGAAATATTACCAAACATATCTCTTCTTTATTACAAAAAACGAGGACAAATTCAGTACAATTTATAGAAATCGAACTCTTCCCTCGTGCATATCTAGGTTAAGAGACGAAAGAAAGGTGTACTGGAAATCTTAGAGGCGGTGGTGGAAGTTTTCTTTCGTTTAGTTAGACTTTTGAGACCAGGTAAGTGTCGCCAATTCTTCTTCTCAACTCCACGTTCAATACAAGCATTGCATTTTGTATTTGGTATTTCTGGCACCTTTTGAACGCAGTTGTCATGGGAACGTAAGAACTGTAAAGCGCCACAGAGGTTTCCTGATTAGCATATAGAATCTCTCCGCATGAGGAAGTCGCAATATTCGACCTAAGCTGATCTGCGTGACTTTGAGATTACCTTGAAGTTGCCTTGATAGAAGAGTAGATTCTCCTATCGCAACTTATGATGAGCACAAGAGTCTTCTTAGAAGAATGTATCCTCCGAATAAATCGCCAGCTGGGAGTAGGGTTAATACCTGACGTCACACATTGGTAATTTTCTCTTTAGCTCTAACACGTCTAAGGTAGTGATACGTCTACAATTGAGAATTTCCAATTCTCTGAGGTTCCTGAGATTCTCCGAAATAATAACCAACGTATCACTGGTCACGTGGGCACAGTTTTGAATATGTAATATCTGTAACCAGCGGCAGCGCGTTATAATCGTGTCCAGGCCTTTTGAAGTACAGTCGCGGCAATCACCAAGGTAAAGATCAGTTATAAAAGATAAATTTTCACCGATAGCAGTCAAGTAGCTGTCTTTCATTCTCCCTGAATACAATTTAAACCGCTTCAATTTCTGACAAGTTTCTACAATAGAAGGGATGAATCCTCCGTGAACGTTGTAGGGATTGAAGCAATGTTCTCCGACGATAAGGGTTTCCAAGTTCGGACTCTTCTCGGCAATCTTCGCAATGCCGATGTCGGAGATGGATGTGTCAATTACTTTTAGGTAAGAGAGGCTGGGAAATTGATTAAGATCTTCGGGTACGAGAGTCAAAACGTCTGTAACGTTGTAAAGGCGCTCTAGATGAACCGTCGACAAGTTTACATGGCAAATTTGGAAGACTGCACGAATGCCGCGATCTGAAATCTGATGACATTCCCGAACAGTGAAGGAGGTGAGGCCAGGACAGCAGAAAGGAAGTGCAAAAAGGGCATCGTCGGTTATAAAGCAACACCACGTCAGATCAATGGCGGTCAGCCCAGGGAAGCTCGTGCATAGTTTCCACAAGGAGAGATCATCTACCACTGGTTCACTCTCATCAAATGGAATAACATCGTGGATTGAAATTACTTTCAAATCCTTCACATTACCACACACAGAAACTATCATACGGTGGCAATTCCCTCGGCTCCCCAATTTAAGAGTATCTAAGTCGCGGCACTGCTGTAGAAGTCGTTCAAATCCCTCCTCCGAAACCCCGCTGAGGAAAACGTTCAGGCTTTTTAAACGAGTGCAGTTCCTGGCTATCTCGTTCATTCCTGTGTCTGACACTTGAAAACAACCTTCGATGCTCAGGCTACGGAGATCTACGCAATTTTGCGCAACTTTTTTAATGACTACATCCGTGAGCCATTTGCAATCACTTACGTCAATGTGCTGAATTGTTTTACCCCATGAAGTAATCCATCTTTCCAGAATGGTATTGTTCACTTTGCTGGACAGAAAGCTGTCTTCACTGAGATCAATACTCTTCCAAAGACTGTAATCCTCGAGAAGATGGCACCACTTCCAACACACTCGTCGCAGCAGTAGACGTTCTTTCATGGTGAATTTACAAAATATTTGCAATATAATCGAATCTGGCAGATCGTTCAGAAGAAAAGATGAATTACATGACTCCATAGTTGGAACGTGTTTCTAACTCCTATTACAAAGACTTAATAGGAGATAATGAAAGTAATAGCCGTCACTTACTGGAAAAGTTTCTGTCTACTTTGTGACGTCATAAACGATCCAAAATACGCGCGCCCTCGTTGAGTAAGTGCACTTGAGTAGAGCTGAGTAGAATTCGCTCTTTCACTGGATTCGACCTTGCCCAAATTGCAGCGTTCTCCCCTAAAACACGATCTCGTTGACTCTGTTACGCGCATCTTCATACAATAAGATTTCGGCGCACTACAGACTACGACATTCGCTAGCCTAAAATGCAAATTGCGCATTGGCTGATTTTGATCAGAGAAGGGACTGGAACTAGATCTCACCAAAACAAACATGGCGGACGTGGACAATTTTCTTTTACAAAGCTATTCGTTTGTGTATAATTTCTTTTTTAAGGGTCTCGTAGCTTTGGCGGTATTGCTGATTGTAACGTTGTTGACTAAAATGTTCAGTCATCAAGGCTATAGACGTCACTCAGGCTCGGATGATACGAATTTTTGTTCATCTCCCGAGTGCCTTCGATGTTCTCACAGAAAAGAGGCTGCATCAACTGAAGTCGTGTCGAAGAAGTTGGACGAATTTGTACGTGTAAGAGGAGATAGAGCCGGACTTGAACGGTTGTATAATGGAATTGAATACTGCGGGACACAAGAGGACGGGACCGATCTATTACCTGCCCAAAAACCTACAGTATTTTACCTTGATGGTCTTGGCACTAAACCTTGGCATAATTACTACTCTGCACAACTAAGTTCTTTACTTTCGTCAGCGAATTTTGAATCGATAAAATCAGAATTTCAACAGATTCGATTTCGCGCAAGTGAGGGGTGGTTTAAAAATTCAACCCTCCAAGGGGAATGGTCAGTTTATCATCTGATTAATCAAGGAGAAAAAGTTGAAAACAACTGTAGTACATGTCCAAAAACTATGGATATAATCGAATCTGTTGTACCCCTGCTGAAGGGATGCTCGTTTGGTAATGTTTTGTTCTCGATTCTTCAAGCTGGGACGCACATAACGGCTCACTATGGCCCAACAAACTGTAGGATAAGGTGTCACTTACCTTTGTTTGTACCCAAGGGATGTGTTTTGTGCGTGGACGGAGAGGAAAGGAGATGGAAGGAGGGAGAGCTTTTGTTGTTTGATGATTCCTTCCTCCACGAAGCGTGGCACAAGGGAACGGATGGGGAAAGAGTTGTTCTTATGTTGGATCTCTGGCATCCAGAGCTCACTATGGTTGAAAGGGAAGCACTCGCATTTATGTTCCCACCACAATGCATGGCCAAGTGAAGAAAAAGCAAATGTCATAAAAACATGGGAGATCTTGTAACATTTTTAGCTATTTCATATTATTTATTGTAAATTAAGTTATTATGTGTACCAATAAAGGCTGGTTTTCACTAGCGACGGAGTCATAGTCAGAATCGTAGTCGGAGTTGTAAGAGCACTTATGACCTAGTGAAAATCGAAAATCGCAGTCGTAAGCGGAGTCATAAGCTTGATGAAATTGGAGACGGAAGAATCAGAACGTTTCCATTTCTTCCGATTCCGTTTATGACTGTCGCTTATGATCTAGTGAAAACTAGATTGTCAGAGTCCGAAGCAGAAGTGGAAGAACCAACCAATCACAAGGCTTGCAATTGAACATTGTGATAGGTTTATTCTTCCGCTTCTGCTTGAGACTCCGACAATGCAGTTTTCACTGGATCACAAGCGTCAGAGTTATAAGCAGAATTGGTGCTTCTGATTACGACTCCGACTACAACTCCGTCGCTAGTGAAAACCAGCCTTAAATGCAACATTATAAACTCAGGTTGTGAGCTACTGGAACCAACTGTTTTAACTAAAACCAGTTTCATTTGATTTCTTTGAAGTATTTCAAGAGTACTTTGGTTGAAACAGTTGACAACTATTTGACCATGTTCTGTTTGGATCAACTATGTTTGATTGACTCAGGCTCAGATTTGACTCGATAAACCACATTCCTCCACCTCCAGAGGTGGTCTTGAATATTCCAGTCAGAAGGAACTGAAAAGGACCTTGCAACCAAAATCTTTGGCATAATGGAATGCACCCCAGGGCTAATCTTTAAAGAAACAGTCACTATTAACCAGTCAAAAATTGTGCTTCTCGGGAAAGAAAAACAATAAGCAAGGGAAACAGTGAGTTTTGTTTCCCTGAGACCCTTAATAGGGAAACAAAACTCACTGTTTCCCACTGGGCCAGTCATTAAGTGTTTTGTTCTACCTCCCAGCTTAAAAATAGAAAAACACTGCGCAGAAATCATTTGCTTGACGCCAGCTGGCTCACAAATTTGCCGCAGTTTCAAGGAGCATGACCTGATCACATGCGAGTCGAAAGTTCAAGTTGTTGTTTCCCTAGGGAGTTAGTGAGTATTGTTTGCCCTAGGGAGTTGGTGAATTTTGCCATGTGACATGTTCTCCTCCAATCGGAAAACGTATTTGAGCTATTCTTGAAAGTTATGCAAACCCTTAACTATGTCGTGGATTTGCCTAACTGTCTCATATACTCCCAACATTCCTTGTGTTTAGATGAGGCTATGTAAACATGGAAAAGGTGCTCTATTGCTTAATTCTTATCAGTCTCTTGTCTCTGACCATAGAGAGTTGCAGTAAGTAAGAAAAGGGCAGGAAAAAAAAATTGAAATCCACTTGCCCAGTGGGCCAGCAAATTCAGTTTTCCCTTACTTGCTGATGTGGCGGCCAATATGAAAATCAGAGGACAAATGCGTACATAGGTGTACGAGCTGGAAAGGGGGGGTGGGGGGTGACTGGGGGCTGCAGCCCCCCTGGCTATGGAAATTACATAATTTTTTGGGTAAAACGCTCATGATTCGGGCAACAACACTTGAGAGAAAACATTACAAAATAATGCTGTTGGCGTGATTTCCAAAACTCCTAAATAAAGGTTCCTACCTTTTATGTCTCTCTGTGTTATTAGATGCCCAACCAGGGCTCTGTAGGTCGTCAAGTGGTTTCTTACTAAGAGTTGCTACCTAAAGTAGTACCGTGTTAGTGTACCATTTGTATCTGCTACTGAACTGAAGTATCGTTGCGCACCGAAGACCCCATGGTAATCAGTTGGGACAGCTGCCTTTCCTTTCCTTTCTGGCCTTTTCTTTCAGGTTTCAAGGCTTGTAAGCTACCTGGGGTTTTCCATGGGCTACAAGTCGGTTAAATGTGTATCATGGAAATCCACGATAAGGATGTTATTTCCTTTCCAAATTTTCCATCGACAAAACAAGGCAACGAACCAAAGTGAATGTAGACCAAGACTTTTGTTTTTGTGGAAGCTCTGAGAAGAGCCGTTTGGAATGTCTTAACAATGGGGTGTTTTAATTTTTTTTCTTGAAGTTTCCTTTGGAGGTCAGTGTTTCACTAGTACTTCCATGTTGTTTACCATCTTATTTACGTGGCTTCTGAATTCATAGAAGGCTTGCAGTGTAAGACCACAATCAGACCTGGGTTTTTTCCTGCCCTGCTAGCCTCATCCAAATACACTGCCAAATATGCATGGAAAATTTCAATTATAGGAAACTTTACACCTTTGCATCAACATAGTAGTTGCGTAAAGCAACTATTATAAGAACCTCCTGCCAAGTACTGAGATAACATGTAGTTCCAAAAATAACGACCTCCCAAAGTGATGACCCTCAGAGATACTAATAAAATTTCATGGTTTCAAATAGTGACCGTCCAAACATAATAAAACTAAGAAAATAGTGACCTTTAAAGACTTAGATGCACCTGGATAATAGAATAACAGATCCAATAAAATATTCCAAACTGAACTGATGCTTGTTTAGATGACCCTCCAAAGGCCAGATAATGCTCTGTTATGATTCCTCACTGTGACTGAATTTTATTGAAAACATTTTCACCTTGTTAATATAGATCAGGGCCCTACGTGTGGCACATGTTTAAGCTACTTAAATGTAATGAACTCTTGAACAGTTGTGAATCTCTGAAAGTAGTGATGGGAAGCAAGTGGCTGCTAAATCTGAAAGGACAATTTAAGGAGGCAACGTGGCTGAGTGGTCAGGGCACCAGACTTAAAATCTAGAGGTCTTGTGTTCAAGTCCCCCTCTGACCACAAAGCTAGAGTTGTTTCTTGATAGACCCTAGTTCAACTCCTCGGTCATGCTTGGAAATAGGCAACTGTTCTGCTTCCCCCCAGTTGGGATTTTTAACCATGTTATGTTCATTTGAATTATTTGTTTCATCATTTGCTTTCATTGACCTGGACAAGCCCCATTGGGGGAGTGGTCAATTAAGATATTTATTTTTATTTTTTAAAGTAATGAGGCCTGTTATTTTCAGATCTCTCTAGGATGTTATAGAAAGCAAGCAAAATGTGAGTTCTGCTTACACTCTCTATGTCACAATAGACTGATGTAGTCTCTCTAGTCTACAAGATCAAGGCACCTAGATGCATGGACAAAAGTTAAGCCCAGAAATGTTTCCATCCTAGAAACCATTAACAAAACACAAACACCTTCTCTATAGTCTATTCCTATGAACATTTCATAGCTGCTAAATACTGAAATAACTTAATTTACAGTACACAATTTCCTCTAAAGTTCCCTCGAATTTTTAAGACTTTGAATCCTCACTGATATTTCCTCTTAACCATCATCAGATTCCACACCTTGTGCTGCCAGCTCAGCAAGGACATTGTCCAAATAGTTAGGGTCAGGATAGCCATGACCCATATGGTTTGAAAATGCTTCTGTTTTGTGATGAATCTCATTCCAAACCACCGTGTCTTCTTCCCCAGTTGTAGAAGATGTACCAATGGTGAAAATGAGCCTCCTCTGCCAAGCTTTCTTTAAAAGCTCTAAAACCTGTCAGTGGTAAAATTACCGCTTAATTTTAGCGCTTCAAATAATTTCCTGGCTGGCACTGGTCAAATTGTCCCGTCAAACCTATTTTTGCTTGGACATATCCCATTTCTGGCCTGACAAACATCAATTATGTCTTATCCCTACAAAAGTGCCCCCTCCCCCCTTCACATGATGTTTAAATATGAAACAAGTAAATTTTCAGAGTGTTTATTGTACATGAGCATCGATCTCAATGCAGGAAAAGTGGAATGCATTGTACAGCAAAATCAGTATCACATTTGTGCGCAAATTTGCAAAGATAGCTGGAAATTTTATGACTATTATGAATCATTTATTAAAAGTTCTTGGTCTGATCGTTAAGCATCCGCCTTTTTTCCCTCCTTTTTCACAAATGCCTTTTTGAACCTTTAAATATTTAAAATGTGAAACTCTAAAGTTTTTCCTTACCAGTGTAAATGACCAGACAAATTGTCCTGCCATCTAAGGGTTTGACCAGACAAAATCTATTTTTGACCAGACATTGTCTGTTGACTGGCCGTTATTTGAAGCCCTGAATTTATTAGAACTTAGTCAAAAGAGAAAAAAACATTTGAGATTGAGTTTTACAGTTTCCAAACAGCACGAGACAGTTATAATGAAAGTCAATGGTTTGAGCAGCTAACCAACCCAGGTATACATCAGGCAGTCTAGCTAGCTTCACTATCAAAGCAATGATTAAAGCTTTTATTAGTTAGCTCATGTAGTCTGCATTGAGCCATTTTCCTGTCCTCACTCACTCCTTAATCCCACCCCTTAACCCTTACTTCTACTCTTGCCAGTATCACTTTTCGAGACATGCACCCTCTTCCTCAGTCTCTCAAGGCAAATCTGACTGTCACAAAGTCAACACCCTCTCTCACCAACTTCTTCCTGAAATCAACACTCATTCACTCTTCTCTATCAGCCTACCAACTTCTGCTCAATCACTCACCTCACAAATGTACCTGTAAGCAATAGCTCCCCTTATCCCAACCTCCATCTCATGCCTCCTCCTCCTTCTCACCAGTTCCAACTCAGTCATTACTACCTAAAATACTACCTAAAACCCTTACTCACTCACCCACTCCTGTTTGCTTCCTCAGTAAAATCAACATGAGACAAGTCCCTGACTCACTGTGTTGATCTCAAGTTTGTACAGGAAGGGAGAACAAGAAAAACATGTTACCTTTTTTCCTTTTTGGCTATCAGGAAGAAAGCAAGTTCTTGGGAATCCCCTTGCATTAAATCTACTTCCTGGATTGGGATGTTCTGGTCCCTGTCATTAAAACAATTTTACACTCCTGTACAGTGGAACCCTGTTAATCTGACTTAGTGACAGGTTGCCTTAATCTAGTCGTGGGGATGGGGTGATTGTATTCAAATGCAGTTCTTAAGCAAAAGCTGACTCATCTGTTTTGTTATTTTTGGCCAAAAGATTAGTGGCCATTTTAATGAGGTGTCAGTACAAGGCTGGAAGATAGACAACATTTTTCTTCACACTTGAAGGAAAATGTTGCCATTTTAAATGTTGATAGACTCAATTCTTTCAGTTCAAAGGCAGCAACATCAATTCAAAGAACGTGATTGTGCAGTATGAATTTCTTGGAGTACTCTTCATGTGACTTTATACCCAGATTATGCGTAGGGTTAAATTCTGTACATTTTTCTGTTATTTCTCTCTTCTGTCTTGCAAAATAACAGAGAAGACAGGGCTGGAGGCTAACTTGAAAACTTAATGGTTTATTTAGCTTCCAGGATCGTTGACAAAAACAGAGTCTAGTATTAACCTACCAGACAGTAATTAAATTAATTGTTCTATCCCTAAATATACTTTTACTGTATTAATTTTCAATAACATGACAAACAAAGTTGTTGATATCCTTTATTTTATGGTACCTGCACTCCTGGTGTGAAGTCATAGACAATCGTGATCATTCCACAGTCAGAGTGGCCAGGAAGGCTTCTGTGCGAGTGCTGTATGTCCATACGACCACTGGTCGGTTGATTGCCAAGCTTAATACCATGAATTGCTTTGCAAGTAGGGCACTGTAAACTTCCATTCTGGAAGTTAAGGATAACAAAAAGTGCTAAATAAATTAAATATGTTAAATCATCTTGGAACTGAAAAGTATTAAGTTTCAGCAGAGTAACTGTACATAGACAGGGGGACCCCATATGAAAAGGATGGGGGCACCTGCTTGTCAAAACTTTTGAGAAGAACCCCTAAGAGGTACAAAAATCATGTTTTGTGGGCGTGGTTCAAAATATTTTTCACCCCTAAGAGGTACCAATTTTGAAACAACACATTATCTCTTGTCATATGTTTTCAGCTCAATACCCTAAAAGGTATGCAAAAGCTCCCACTGTGGAAATTTCGAGGCTTAATACTCTAAAGGCCTGTTCAAATGGGAAATGTTTGGCGACCAAACACCATCAAACATTGTTTGGTGACCAAACATTTTACTGTTTGGCCACCTTGTTTGGTGCTATTTGATTGTGTTTGAAAAAATTTGAAGGCCATCAAACATTCGATCAAACAACCTAAAACATTTCTTTTGTTCTGGTGTTTGATGGGTGATGTTTTGTTCGTTTAGACAGCTGTATCAAACATGTTTGGCATGCGCATGCATCCCACGCTTGCTCTGCATCTCGTATCCATAGTTTGATCTGTGTTTGATCAAACATGTTTTAACCGTTTGGCCTCTCACTTCAACATCAGCATGTTTGGTCACCAAACAATGTTTGATGATGTTCGGTTGCCAAACATTTACTGTTTGGACAGTCCTTAAAAGCTACCACAACTGCTTTTTTAACTCCTAAAAGGTATGACAAGCTCCCCTTTCCTTTTTATATAGGAGTCCCTCCCCCCGGGTGTAGACCTAGTTTTTCCTGTTTTCTGAGATCAAACTCAAACTATTCCACACTGCCTATCATGAATCTGGTTACCCCTGGTAGTCCTGACATGTAGCTCTACATAGATCTATGCTTACTGTCTCAGGTTGGTCCTAACTTGCTCAGAAAATTCCAAATTAAACAGATCCCTGTAATGCTGAATCATCACAGTCAAAAGTCAAATCCTATAGTCATTCTTACAAAGGAAGAATTGAATGAGCATATATCTGATTAATGTACCTAATAATAACTAAGGCCTAGTTCAAACTAGTGACATAACAACATAAGAAGGGCGTTATGTCGCTATTGCTTGCAGTGTGAACATCCTGACAATTATTGTCATAATAGCAACATAACAGCATGAACATAACCACTTTTATTAGGAAAAAAGTGATCTTTTCGTTCTGTCTTTAAGTTGATGTTCATATTACTGACATTTAAGAAATTATGTCATTATGTTGTTTATGTTGTTATGTCATTAGTGAGACTAACTGAGAACTTCACCGTTTTCCTTGTACTCACTTTAGGTCCGCTGTTGTACATTGCTTGCAGACAGGAAGCATGAAAAGCATGCTTGCATTGATTTAGCTGTTTAATGCTGGAAGGTTGAGCTTGTCCACTATTTTCAGATTCATCATCGAATGAGGAGATATTGCAGAGTTTTTCAAAACATATTGCACAGTCCTGCAATGAAGATCATTTCAATGGTAGATATATTAAGAAATCTTATTTCGGGAGTAAAGCATAAAATAAAAGTAAACATAAAGGTAAAGGTAGAGTCTGCATATGAGCCAAGTGACCAAACAGGCCAGAGCTTATCCCGGTTTCTGTAGCATGAAGTAACTAAGAGTATTTCTACTCCCCCTGGATGGGACCCTAGTCCATCACAGGGTTACCCCCAGAATTAAGTTTGCTGGTACCCATTTATACACCTGGGTGGAGAGAGGCATTGTGAGAGTAAAGTGCCCTGCCCAAGAACACAATGCAATGTCCCCAACCAGGGCTCGAACCTGGACCACTCAATCCGGAGACGAGCGCACTGACCATGAGACCACCGTGCCTCCCAAATAAATGTACCTAGAACTAAATGTTATAAGGAAATTGACTTTATATGGGATTCTCAAGGCTACAGATTTTTTGGGCATGAAAACAAATATGCTATATGATACATATCATGACATTCATCTCATTAGGTCTTATTGTTGTCAGTAGTTCTTTTGAATCCTAGCCCATCTATCAGCCAGTTCAAGAGGTGACAGTTAAAGCTTAGGAGAGACTCTGTCAATAGGCTTGGTAGTAAAGGGGGCCAAAAACAATAACCAGGGCATGACACAAAGGCTGTCCGGTAGCCCGGAACTAGTGAAACAATCGGTCAGGCTAGGGCCTTCTTATTACAGGTTGCCCGATGAGCAAGCATGAAGTGGACATGGGTGAAGCAAAGTTGTCGTTTTTTTTCTCTTTTTTTTTTTCTCTAATCGCACCCTTCAGATGTTGTGTTTAGCAGACAGTTCGTGAGAGAAAGTGAAACAATGCTCTTTTTCTAAGATAAAGTAAAATATAAAATTTAAGCAACTGAAATCAACTCTTTTCCCCAACCGCATGTCCTGGCAGTGCAGTGGCGGTGCGAGACAGAAACTTACTGTAACAAGGTTATCACATATTTTCATCATTATCCGTGTAGTGAATAGTTTGCTTGCAAAGTCGATTCAGTGCCATTTGTCTAATTGTCTTGAAGCATATGTGTAAGAGTGCTGGAGCCATAGCCCAGATGTCATTTGATTATTTATAGTATGACATGATTGAAATGTGTGACAAATTAAGAACATTAAGGCATAAAATGAATTTGCTATCATTTACAAACTACAAAGACAAAGCGTATGACTTTATTAATGTATTCCTTGCCTGAAAGAAAAATTTCAGCGATATTTGGCAAACATCTGTTTTGAAAAACATGTTGTGTGACCGCTTTACTTTCCCGCTATAACTTCGTGTGTAAAGTAATTTGACATGTTGTTTTGACTATGCATAAATTAAAACTTTGACTGGGTTGTTTAAAAGAGCTTTTAAAATTTCAGTACTTTCTTAGATTTTCGTATGAAAACTTCTTTGAATGAAGAAAAAGTCAGCTGCTATGCCATTTGGGAGTGAAGGGCTTCTAAGTCAGTTGTTAGTTCAAACTCATTTTTAACATGACATGAATTTATGTCTAGAATTTTCCATGGTCACTGTTTGGAAAATTAAATCTCAGAGCCTTAATCTTTCATTACCCAGCAGCGTTGAGCCTGACCTAGGAAATATCCCCATAAATAGTGTACAATAAAATAGCATACTTTGTGTGAACAAATCAAGGTTAACAGGGTCCGAAGTTAACTTTTTTAGGCAGGCGCCAACTGGCGACTGAAAGTTTTTTTTCCAGTAGCCATATGGAAAAATGTAGTCGCCAAAAAGTGTCAGTGAAATTTTTTCGTTCGCAGCGAAACACAAACCAAAATTTTGGTTGCCACGGGCTTGCCGGCAAAATATTTGTAATCGATGTAATCGGGAATCAAACCAGTGCTGAAATCATCTTTTGACCACATTAACAGATCTTCATTTCCACCTTTTGATGCCCAAAGAATGTCTAAATCTTTAACTAATTTCATCGCGGATGTTCCATCTCCACTTTGTAATAAATTATGGAAAGAGTTCAGAACATCTTTGGACACCACATCGCGTGAATAAATAAAGAACACACGTGGCCTCTTGCGCCCGCAATACATTTGTCATGGGAAACCGCTGAAAAAACATGGCGGCAAAGCTTCGTACTGATCATAGCTGTGAAACGTTGTGGTAGATTTATAATGACAGGAAAATCAGTTTTATACTTCAAAAGAAGCGGAAAGGTAAAAAGTAAGTGACCAATTGGTGATCGGCTTTGAATTTTATTTTGATTGATTTGGTTGAAAATCAAAGTTATTGTTTGTATAATTATCATGGCATGAACTAGCTAATCACCCACTGGCGACCAGTTATGAAATTCTGATCGCCAGAGCAAAGTTTTTAGTCGCATTGGCGACCAGGAAAGTGCAATTTCTGACCCTGGTTAACAATTGTTTGTGAAAAAATATGCTGTGTTGCGTCTTTGTCCACAACATAACCATGAATAGCTGTGGCTAAATTCTATAACAGTACCTAGAAGATTAAAATAAATGACTTAAGTCATTTAAGTTATTTATGGATATGGAATTTACATGGTGTTGGGGGACCCAAGTAGATAATCATGGAAATTCCAGGGGATGGGGGGGGGGGGGGGGGGGAAGTGCCCTGAAGGCCCTTGGAATGGAAAATCCAGGGGGTTGGTGTCAAACTGGAAAACCCTCCATGGGGGGTATGGATATTTTCTGGAAGCACTCATTGAGAGTTCCAAATGTTTTATTGTATAAGGTTTCATTCAAAAGGGAAATCAAAGAGAATTAGTTCATCTAACCTCCGTATTATTAATTAACATTATTTTTCCATATTAAATTGATTTGCTGATACCAAATAAAATAATTTCGGGCAAGCGCCTCAGAGATTTGGGCTAGTAAGATGAAATTACAGCTTGCCCAAAGGGCAAGCAGGGTTTTTGAATTTCATCTCACCCTGATAACCTCTACTGAATTTCAAGAGAAAAACAGACTGCCGGCAGCCTAGAATGCCAGTCTTGACATGCAGAGAAACAAAAGAAAAAACATATTATCCTTATACATGTAAGTATGTCAAGCTATAGTACGTGTACCTCATCTGGAGCTTTCTCCAAGTCATTGCAGAATTCAGACAGAGGATCACCGCCAGTGGCACCTACAGCTCCAAAGTAAAAAAAAAAAAAATCTATTTTCAGTTTAATTCTCCTGACTAATTTCTTCACATTTCTCTCAATGTCAGGGTTGCCACAGATCAGGAAATGGTAAGGGAAATAAATTTTTCAACGTCAGGGAAAAGTCAGGGAATTTTATTTTGAGTCAAGGGAAATTGATATTGTTAAGAAAAGTCAGGGAAAATTGAAATAATTTAACATGGTTGATTTAATACCATTGAAGGCTGGAAGAAACAATTTGGGGTCACTGTGATCTCAAAGATACTTTTCCTTAAATGAAGAAAGAAAATTTGACAGCTGCAAGTTGAGGCCAGAAGCCACTACTAGATCTCATATTTTGTATTTATTTGGTTTGGGATATTGAATTTTTTTCAGGGAAAAGTCAGGGAATTTTGAAAAGTGATGTCTGTGGCAACCATGAATGTTGAGGTAAATCAAGGCAGCAATCCTAAAGTATATGTGATGCACGAAATGGGTTTAAATTCATGTGTGAAAATGGATCACAACCCCTCCTTGCTACCATCTTGGAAATTTCTGGTTTAAATTCTTCAGTACCTTGGGCATGTTCCACTTTAGCCTTCTTTGTTTTCTTTACAATGCTGGCAGGTTTTGTGTCTTTCCTTGGAGTAGCTGTACTTTTAGCTTTGGTGTGACCAGAAACCATGCGACCATTATGAGTACTTGAGATGACATGACCCCTTTTTGGTGATGCTCCAGCAACATTTGGGGTCTTTGCATTCGAAGGGTACCTCTGACCTGTCAATCTTTGCACACGCCGTTGAAAACCTGTATGCTTATTTATCTGTACCATGAGAGGAAAATTCAAAACATTTGGAATAGCCACTGGTGTATTGGTTAAATCCAGTACGCCTCCACTTCCAGAACTGTTCTGTTTTTCAATAACTTCAGATGTAGGGATGTCATATGCCATCCACCTCACATCGCAATACCACTCCCATCTTACTCCTTGTCCCGGAACAGAGTTGCTTGAGTAAACTTTCCTCTGAACCTTTCGTAACATCCCTGAAATCGGAAAAAAAATTGAACAAAAAAATTAAGTTCACCAAATGAAAAAAGTGCATTTGACCGTGAGATCCACTCACTGAACACACAGCACAAACAGACAGAGCTGCAATAGTTCAGGGTGTATCTTATCTTGTGAGTGGAAATCAATCACCTGAAAGCTAATCGATTCATTGATAATACTCAATAGTACTCAATATTTTTCGATTGACTAGTCATTTTAATCCATTGAAATTGATAATCACAATTTTTTTATGTAGTTGATGACAATCGATGGGAGTTGTAGATTAATCCAAAAAGTGGTGAACACTATTCGTCAAAACCTGCCTTCAGCTTACCATTGAGTCAACTTTGAAGACAAAAACTAAGTCATTTCTCTAATGTTACCTGATGTTAGTTGTCATCCATTCTGACAAGGATCAGCCCCACGAGACATTATAAGAGGGGGACATTGGAGGGTTCTAAACACCAAAATACCGTAAAATAAACTGGCAAATACTGCAATATTGCCCAAAACATTGGCAAAAAATCGCCAAATACTGCAATACTCCAATACTGAGTAGAAACTTGATGTCATACTGAAACCACTACTCTGTATGTTAAGTTTAGAGCAAATATAGCAATTTAGATTATTTATTAATGAATGCTAAGTCAAATAATTTTTTTATTTACACAAAATACTGTTAAAATAAGTAACATCCATTGGTGTGTTGGCTACTAATTAACAAAAAATAACTTAATACCCTTTTCTGATTGCGACATAAGGAATTACAGTTTTCTGTTGTCAGGAGAGCTAAGTTTTATTGGGAATGACTAATTGGAAACTGGAAAAGGCTTGGAAAATGTTGGAAGACTTGCAGGATAATATTTATTAGCGTCCAAAATGCTAAAACACCACATCTCGCACTTTCAGAGAATACGCAATATCGCATTTGGAGATTAAAATTACTGAAATGCCGCAATACCACAAGGCCCAATGTCCCCCTCCTACAACTGAACAGTAAAGTGGATGTATTGACACGATCTTCGTCCATTTCAAGTCAATAATAATTATTTAAAGAGATGGTCAACTGAGGAAAGGGGTATGGTTTTGCATCCTGTCCTCTGCACTTGATTGCAGCTTATTATCTATAAAATCAATAGCTTAATACAAAAATCAATCAAAATCGATAATCAGAAGAATGCGACCAATCAGTTGATTTCTATCAATTTTTGATATTAATTGATTGATTAGTATTGAATACAATCAGTTTTCATTGAGTATCGAATATATCGATTAGATATGCCCTGATTAGTCTGACTAGACCATCTTCAAAAGATTAAGATTAATTTGTAAGGGATGTGTATTTTATTCCCCTGGTTTTATTTTCCTGGTTTCCATTAGCCAATGATATTTGGGGTTTTTGCCCTGGCCTTGTGCTGTGAGTTTGTTTCCAAACAGACGCATGGAAATTTGACTGATGTCAATATGTTTTTTTTTTTTTTTTTTAACAAATTGTCAAATTGTCAAGTTGTCCACTCTTGCTCATTGCATAAATTATGAATTCATGTGTCTATCCGATTATTAACAATGAAAATTAGCCAATGAGAGCGCGAGAATTTCTGCAGTTGTTGTAAAAAAGTTGTTGATTAACTTCCCCGTTCTACTTCCGGTTTCCACTTGCATTGCTTTCAGAAGTAATACGTCAACTTATAAATCAAAGAAACATTAAAATAAGAAGAAAAATACACGATCCTCTACCTGATCTAACATTCAGTTGCTCCATATTGACAAGATCAACTTCATAGTAGTTTAACTTAGGATTACTCTGTCCCAAATTCACTGTGGAGTTCCGGGACACCCTACGTTTCAAGTAACTTTCTTCCAAGAACCGGACAACGTCCACTTCGTAAGGAATCCAAAGGCCTGGCCTTTCTTCCCACTCCCAAACTACCACTCCGCTTGGTTTCGAGGAGGAAGCCATCCTCCATACGGATAAAAGAACATAAAAATCGCTACAAATAGTTGTCAATTTTCATCAAAACATGTTCACAAATTCTGGCTAGTACTTTATGTAAGACTACGTATAATGTCCCGAGAATATGGCTCCAGCTCTAGTATACCCCTGTAAACCCTTGTATACCCCTGTAAACCTTTGTTAACCCTTGTATACCCATGTAAACCCTTGTATGCCCCTGTAAACCTTTGTTTACCCTTGTATACCCCTGTAAACCCTTGTGCACCCCTGTATACCCCTGGAAACCCCTGTATACCCCTGGAAACCGTTATATACCCCTGTAAACCCCTGTAACCCCTTGTATACCCCTGTAAACCCATGTAAACTCTTGTATACCCCTGTAAATCCCTGTACACTCCCGTAAACCCCTGTAACCCCTTGTATACCCCTGTAAACCCTTGTATACCTCTGTAAACCCTTGTATACCCCTGTAAATTCCTGTATACCCCTGTAAACCCTTGTATACCGCTGTAAACCCCTGTATACCCTTTAAAACCCTTCTATACCCCTGTAAATCCCTGTATACCCCTGTAAACCTTGTATACCTTTGTATACCCCTACAAACCCCTTTATACCCCTGTAAACAATGTATACCTTTGTATACGCCTGTAAACCCTTGTATACTTTTTGTGAAACTCTGTATACCCCTGTAGACGCTTGTTTATCCCTATAAATCCCTGTATACCCGTGCAAACCCTTGCATATCCCTGTAGATCCCCGTATACCCCTGTAAACACTTGTATACCCTTGTATACCCCTGTTAACCCTTGTATACCGCTGTAAACCCCTGTATACCCCTCAAAACCCTTCTATACCCCTGTAAACCCCTGTATACCACTATAGACCCTTGTATACTCTTGTATACCCTTGTATACCCTTTTAAATCCCTGTATACACCTATAAACCCTTGTATACCTTTGTATACCCCTGTAAACCCTTCTATACTCCTTTAAACACCTTTATACCCCTGTAAACTACTGTGTACCCTTGTATACGCCTGTAAACCCCTGTATTCCTTTGTATACCTTTGTATACCCTTGTATAACAAGAGTATACCAGGGTTTACAGGGGTATACAAGGGTATACAAGGGTATACAAGGGTTTACAGGTGTATACAGGGGTGTACAAAGGTTTACAGGGGTATACAAGGGTATACAAGGGTTTACAGAAGTATAGAAGGGCTTACAGGGGTATACAAGGGTTTGCAAGGGTATACAGGGGTTTACAGGTGTGTACAAGGGTTTACATGGGTATACAGGTGTTTACAGGGGTATACAGGGATTTACAGGGGTATACAATGGTTTGCAGGGGTGTACAAGAGTATTCAAGAGTTTACAGGGGTATACAGGGATTTACAGGGGTATACAAGAGTTTACGGGGGTTACAGGGATTTACAGAGGTATACAAGAGTATACAAGAGTTTACAGGGGTATACAGGGATTTACAGGGGTATACAAGAGTACAAGAGTTTACAGGGGTATACAAGAGTATACAAGAGTTTACAGGGGTATACAGGGATTTACAGGGGTATACAAGGGTAAAGAAAGGTTTACATGGGTTTACAGGGGTATTCAAGGGGTTACAGGGGTATACAAGGGTATACAAGGGTATAGTGGTATACAGGGGTGTACACGGGTTTACAGGGGTATAAAAGGGTAAACAAAGGTTTAAAGGGGTATACAAGGGTTTAAAGGGGTGTAGAAGGGTTTACAAGGGTATACAGGGGTTTACTGGAATGTACAAGGGTTTACAGGGGTATACTAGAGCTACAGCCATATTCTCGGGACATTATACGTAGTCTTACATTAAGTACTCACCCAAATTCTGTTTCCCGCCTGGGACTTGGGCACCACGCCTTCTTATGATGATGCAAATAGATGATTATTTATGATTGGCTAAACTTGGTAAAATATCACCAATGAGAAGTCTTCTTCTATTGCTTAGTAATGACGTAGGAACTATTGTGACGAGACCGGTTTGCCAAGAGATATTTTGTTCTGCTGCTCGTGGCAACGGCGAAGCAGCCATATTGGAATACATGGTCGACCAAGGGAAGGGGTTTGGTTTTACCTCCTGTTATCTGTGCTTGATCGCAACTTACCACACAGAGAAGTATTAGAATGACTGGAACTCTGGCTCAGGCTCGTGTACAGCTTCAAAATGCTGAAAGTTCTATCCTTTTTATGCAGCAAGAACACGCAAAAACATTACAAGGGCTGTACGCCGAGATCAATAAACTTCAGAAGAAATGCGGAGGTATGGATTGTTGTCACTAGGAAAATTTACGTGCGATTACGTGATAATAATGTTTCTCTTTACTTTATAGAACTGACTTTCAAACTGGCAATGAATGCGACGAGTTCTAGTGGAGATGAAGGTAATATCAAGGGAAATTCGATTTTGATGCTTGAATACCCGTTTCAATCGAGACAGATGTTTTCTGTGAACTTCGTGTTATAAATTATTCTTTCAGTAAATTGCATGACTGAGAGAAATTAATCATTTAGCATTTACACTAGTCACTGGCACCGTTCACATTGGGCTGGACTAAGTAGTTGTGGTTTTGGTTATCACCTTGTTTTTGTTGACGATGATATACTGAAATTATGTACCACTGAAAAATTACCGATTTGGTGGAGTAGAGAAGTTATACATTATTTTGTTATTTTTATGAATTCTTTTTCTCGTTTATTTTTTATTCTAACTGTCAATTTTATTGATTTTTGACTGAATTTACTTGGAATATATTTCTGGCTCATAAAATACATTTTTTTTACATAATTTGATTATATTTTCATGGGAAATGTCCGTTTCTTGTTTTAATTTACTAGAATTTGTACCACCATTATAGCTGATGAAAGAATTCTTCCCCTGGCCCTTGTTACTATAGAAATAAAAGAAAATTGGGTCGTTTTTCCTCGCAAGAAGATAAAAGTTGATTGAGAAGAGTGATAAGACATGTATCACTTCTTACAATCAGAGACAAAAGTAGTTGATACACTGCCTAAAAACAAACATTTTTCATGGTTTGTCCTATTTCCACTCCTTATATTTGTTTCCCTCCTCCCTGTCGAATGCTGTAGCCATATGATGGTCTGGTCAAAGCCAGTTTCAGCGTTGATTGGAGGATAGGGTAGTTGGCCATGCTATTGACAAAATTCTTTTTTCATTAAAGGAAGTATGTTTCTTTGTTAGAAAGCATATTTTGCTTTCTTAAAATGTCTCAACAATTTTGTCCCTGATTGTAGGTACTCCTTTGGTGCAATGTCAACCTTTTTAAAGCTTGGCTTAAAACTGTTACAATACGGCAATGTAAACCAAGCCTCATTGTTTTGTCAACCTGTTCATGTAAGCAGCCTCAAAATTATATGACATTATTTTTTTTATCTTGTTTTCAGCTCAAGTGAAGCAGTCATTAGATGAGTCACAAAAAATACTGACTGAGTTAAAAACTGAGAACATTGAACTCAAACATATCATTGATGTGAAGAATAAGAGAATTATTGTTCTTGAAGGTCAGCTCAAAACATTGGATCAAAAGTATGTCAAAGATGTATCAGAAAAGGAAGCCAATTTGGCTGCAGTAGTAAGAGAACTTGAAAAGAAGTCAGACACTGTAGCATATCTTACTTCCCAACTACACAATAGTAAAATAAAGCAGTCTGGAAGACATCATCAGAGTAAGCCTTCAAGTGGTAAAAGAATCGCAGAAGCCTCTCTTGAATCACATGAAGCACAACTGGAAAGTACAACTGCTGGTGCAAATGTCTCATCAAACACAAATATGTCAGATGCTGTGTCTTCCAGAACACCTGTGCCACCAAGAGAGGGAACTCCTTCGAATGTACAGCGACGTTATCGACGATCAACAACATCTCCAGTCCCCCAGTCACTAGGTACCAAGATGAAGACTTCTAGAGCTGTGGGAATCCAAGCTTCACCCAATGAGATTCAACTGAATGTAGCACCAGTTAAGTCTAGCAAAGGCATGCCCTCACGTCCAAAGCGAGCTTCATCTCCTTCAAGACCAGGGCTAGGAATTTCTAAAGGGCACCAACGATCTGCTGGAAGGGAAAGACCATTACCCGATGATTACGTCGAATTCCTGAGAACTGGGAACAGGGCAGAGCCACAGGTTGTTGTAAGAGCTGCGCCGGAACCTTTACCTCCAATATCTACAAATGAGAGACTTGTTACATCACCAAAATCTCCATACAGTGGAAGAGTACAAGTGAGTAGTCGGCATTCCTCTCAGGGGGTACCTACAACCATTTACACGGTAGGCCCTGAAGGAGATGGCCCCCCAGCACTAGATGATGTTGGAAAAATTATTGTTTCACCGCTAAGTTCACCCGAGAAGGGATGGCGACACAGGCAGCAATCGCAACAACAAAATGGACCTGACTAAATACAATAAAATAAATGTGTTCATGGTGCTTTTACCAAAGTGTGTTAAAAAAGCAGAATTTTATGCCAACAAATAGATCATGTACATTCTTTACCTGTAAATAGTGTGTATAGCTTTTAATCCTAATAATCTTATCTGTTTTTTATGAAGTAGTTCTCCAGATTTGATCAAGTGTAACATAATGTACAGTAATATATGATGTTAAATCAAAGTTTGACAATTTCATCTGGTAGTAGGGCAGACTGACTGTAAATGTTTTTCGAACTCCTTGCTAATACAGTTGTTGCTCTGTTATGTGTGAAAGATAGCAAAAAAACTGTTTATGATGGTACTTTAGGCTGAAAAGAGTGTCTAAAATGAAAAGCTATGTTCAAATATACTATTGTTAAGTGTTTGTACAAGAATGAAGTCAAGTAAGTTATTGTGAAAAAAAATGTTGTGTACATAAAAACTGCTCAGTTACTTGCAGCATAAATATTATAGTGGTATAGAATACAATCAATTTTTGTTTTAAATTCTGTGGTAAGTTTGTGATCAACTCTGACAAAAGAATCATGAGTGTTTTTGACACCCAGTCCTTCTTGAAGTTGTATTAAAAAAAATTGAAGTTATCCTGCTCATTTGTTCTTTTAGTTATTTATAAACTACTATCCAGGGAATCATTTGAATTTTCTTAATTTTATGACGTCAGGTGCACACACTCTATTTCTCTTTGCCCTTATCAAATAAATGATTGCATGGTGAATTTTCTTGAAAGAACTTTAAGGAAAAAACTATAATTGAGTAGACGTTATCGCTTCTGTGGCACGTGTTGTGTCATGATGGGTGCGTTTGGTGGCTGATCAGGAGTGTTTCTTTTTTTATTAGCCTGCAATCATTTTCTCAAAACCACCTGTTGGTAGGTCAGACTTAAATTAAAACCGTATCCCGCATGTGGTACTTTTCAGGAATAAATTATCCTGTGACAGAATAATATGCGGTAGGCCTTACCACGGGTTACAATGCCATCTTGCCGGGTAGCCAAAGTGGTCAGAGATAACGGTGTCTGTGTGGGAATCCAATGGCACGACTTAACAACTTACCGGCAATGCTCGCACAACAAAAACCATGATTAGGCCTAGTGAAAACAATCAAACCTCTGTTCAGCTCCATTGTGATATGTGATCTAAAGCGGCCCATTGATGGCTCAGTTGCGACAGGTACCCCCAATTTACTCTTTGACTTTCTTTTTTAGCCATTCCTCAATAACTAAGCTACTCTGTCTATGCAAAGCTGCCGATGTTGAAACTATCCTTAAGTCTTCCAAATACATGGGAAGCCTGTAGCAAGAAACTGGCCAGAAAAAATATCAATGTACAAAATTGGCCTAATTACTCAGATATCTCCTTTTTATATTTGTAAATATATTTAATTCTTTTTTTTATTTTATTTTGATCATCTGTGTAATTGAATTTGAGTAAATTTAAAGAAATCCCTTATTCAATACCCTTACAGCACTGGTCTACTAAGAGATGCTTCAAAAAATTAACCCCCTCACCCAAACGAAAACATTTGACTGAGTTCTAGAATCATTTGAACTCTTGGGTTTATACCAAGACCATGTAGCTGGGTGTTTAGCTGTTGAAGTAATTGACCCTGAAATCGAATGAACGAGGAAAAGCGCATTTTTCGCTGTATGACCTGTATATACCCGAGGTGATCCCGAGGTGACCCGTGCGCCACTTCAACACGGAAAGGACTGGCACGAAATCAGCTCCCATGATCCTTCACTGTTGCACATGCTTGCAAGGAAACAAAATGGCGCTCTTCTGTTCAAGTAAGTTTCTCTCAATAATCGTATGAAAGCCTCTTTTCAGCACCTCGCGATCGCAATATCTTTTCTCTTCCCGAGTACTAAAATAGTTGCTTTCTGTATTCCTTTATAATTCATGGTTATAATTGCTATTTCTGTCGCGATTGTAGCTAGTGTGCTGTGTGTGTTTTTGCTGTACACACAAAACGTGGTCACTGTCAAAGACCCGGTAACTGTAATCCTGGGTTATTAGCTGCCTAGCTAGACGTAATTAGATACTTGATTGGTCGATATGAGCGCCTTGTATGTAGAAATGCTCATCAACTCTACTAGATTACTTAAAACTAGTTGAATTAAGTTTTCGCGACTCATTTTCAAAAATAAGCTGATGTCTTAGAGCGGTTTTCAAGTGAGTGTTGAAAGTAATCAGGCAGTCACTTTGGTTTAAGTTTTGGTTTTACTGAGAGATTGAGATTGAGATTGGTTGAGTAGTCTAATTGGTAAGTAATTGGTTTGCTTTTGGTTTTATGACACTCAATTGAAAACTGCTCTAGCTTTCTGCTGTTCCAAAATGGTACATCTGTGGATTAAGGGTGCATTCCAAGAAAATGTCAGCAGAGTCAAAATGGTTTTGGAGTGTTGGATCAGATGAGGCAGCATTTACATTTTTGTGCTGAAAGTTCATTTTGTTTGTGAGAATACAATAGACAGTTATGGTTAAATCACACTGACAGTTAGGGTTGAGTAAGTTATAACTTGCTGTCTCTACAATCTTTTAAAAGACAGATCACGTTAACTAATCTTTCACAGAAAATTGAACATGAATGCGAGAACTGTGTTTTATGTAGCACATGATCTACTTACAAATGAATTATTTTAGAATTGTTGGAATTACTGTAAATAATGTAGTTAAATTTTAGTCTCTTTTTATTGTAAATATCAAATTTAGGTTTTTAAATTTTATAATTTATTTTATTTATTTTATGTGTCCCCTATTAGTAGAGGGCTTTTTATCCTCGGCTAGAATGTATTTGACACTTTAATAAAGTTATTGATTGATTGATTGATTGATTGATTGCTGTTCTGTGTGTTATTCAATTTGTAGTCAGCAATGAAGTCCCTGAACATCCCTGTGTCTCGCCATCCTCTAACTGTGTGTTTGAGAGAAGGCTGATTGAAAAGTATATTGCTGAAAATGGTACTGATCCAATAAGTGGTGAACAGATATCAGAGGAACAACTGATTGATATCAAAGGTAAGTTTCCAAATTGCAAGTGGCATTCTGCATTGTCTACTCTTCATAACTCAATATGCGTCTTGATATCAACAACTAAATAGTCTGACTATAGGTTGTAGATACAATAGATAATGATAATAACTGTGCTATTTAGTAACTGTGGTAATAAGGAATACATACACCATATTTGATGGTCAAACATTTGATAAGCTGAATGGTATTTTTCTGAGTCCCAAGGGGCTAGGAAAACTATGAGTGAGGAGCAGAATATTTAAACACATATTACATGTTAAACTTTCAAATAAGGGATTCATCTTTCACTGATAAGTCATTTTCTAGTATTTCGGCTTCTGGTTTTTGAAAATATACCTGCATCATCCGAAAATTGTACTGATCTCACAAGGCACATGTGAATGACAGAATCATTACATAGTACAATGAGGGCTCGTGTTTTTGCATGTGCTTTTGACCCAGTATGATAAAATGGCATAATAGTGGAATAATGAGGTTGAATATCCAATGGGATGCATGTTTTCTTTTCTGATTTATTCAGGATATAATATAGGAATTAAAAAATGTCTGCAAATTAAACAGTACCCCTCTAAATGGGATTTTAGAAATATAAACATGGGCTTTTAAGTAATGGACGCAAGTAGTACCCTGAGGGGATAAGAAACACTGTGGAATATGTTCCTCAGTGCTTCAGTCTAAAACTCTGCTGAAACATTGACAACAATAACATTAATGTCACTTTGAAAATGGTAAAGGTAAGTGAGGTAAGCGCACTACCCATGAGGCCACCATGCCTCCACACTTTGAAAATGACCTAGTGTTTATTTTTAATTCCAGTGAACCCACTGGTTAAACCCAGGCCACCATCAGCAACCAGCATTCCAGCAATCTTGAAAGCACTCCAAGATGAATGGGTAAGACGGTAGCACTGGAAATGGCCACTGTGATATACCAAACCTCTGTTACAACAGAGTTAACATATGAGCCCCTCTATGGGTATTTTCAAAGAAATCAAAGAGGCTGATACTGCTAAAAAGTTCTCAAGGTTGAAGCAAAGATTTAAAAATTGGCATAATAACATGGAATATTGACCAATAATTATATTAAGAACCAATTTCCAGAACAAAACAGACCAAAGTCAGCAACAAATCCAAACAATCTTTAATTTCCATTGCTGTCATTTATTTTGCTTTTCACAAATTTATACAGTTATTTATGTGGAGGGATTTGAATTACACTCGCATCTGACTAAACTGTCAGGCAATGATTTCAATCCATAAAACGAAGATCTGCCTAAAACAAAAGAAGATTTGCAAAATAAATGCGACAAAAACAAAGTCTTGGGTTACCTAATATAGAGAGGTTCACGTATAATCAAGTACGGACTGTTTATGATTTTTCAAAATCTTGATACCTAGTTTTAGTGGATCACTGGGATGGGTTCGCTCTTTTTGTAAAAATCTCCAAATTTTGCTTCCTAAATTCCTTGTAAGGTGAAAAAATAAATAATGTGGTGATCCTTCTCACAGAAACATTGCTCGTTCAGAATATCCATGTATTGTTCAGTTCCAGAAAATATCCATACTCCCGCCACAGAAGGGATTGGAATGTCCTGGGAGGGTGGGGGTTCTGTAACACCAAAAAATTTAAAGAAATGTATGAAGCTCAATTGGAATTTCCAGAGGGGTGGGGGAACTTAGAAAAATTCCCTTCCGTGGGGAAGGTATGGATATTTTCTGGAACTAAAGTGTCACTCAAATGTAACAAACAGAAATGTACATGTATTTCCTTCCAAAGAAGTACACACATACACATCTTTCAATACGCACATCTAACAAGACACATTTTATTTTTCAGGACGCCTGCATGTTGCATAGTTTTACTTTACGACAACAGCTTCAGACAGCCCGGCAAGGTTACTTGGTTTCACTGTGTTTTTAAGTTTAACTTTCTTGTTGTCTCTCATTCTTTTGACTATGGTTGATGTCCTTCATCACTGATATGATTTGTTGTGCTGTTGTAGAGTTATCTCATGCCTTATATCAGCATGATGCTGCCTGCCGTGTGATTGCCCGTCTTACAAAGGAAGTGACTGCTGCTCGTGAAGGTACTTACACACCTCTTACTGATGCTTCAAATGCCTGATGTGATCAATATGAAAGGAATCACAAAAAATTGAATAGATAAACTAAATGTTCCATTGATTGCATTCTCTTTGTTTTCAGCTCTGGCTACTCTTAAGCCACAAGCTGGCATGGCAGTTGTTCCCTCTGCTGCTCCAGTTCAGGTGAGGAATGACTTGGATTAGACCACTCCCTTGTGTACGCTGTTTCACATTTAAAACCAATATAAAACAGAGAGAAAAAGAATTATCTAACCAGTCTTAGCTTCTCTCAGGAATGATCATGTTTGAAATGTGAATACACTCGAGTGGAAAACAGATCATGGTAACAGTTACAAACACATGCAGACTTCTCTAGACAACAGCCACAGGGAATTTAAATTCGCTAGAAAACATTTCAGAACTTTAGTGCTACCCACTGACAGTAAGCCCTTAAAAACTCAAAATAATTATCTTTTAATGCCCATTATTGCCTGTTTCTACTCCTTAAGCCATTATTTACCTATGAATCTTTATAAATTATAATTTACTTTGTCGTTCTACTGGTAGATGGAAGAGGCCATGGAAATTGGTGCCAAGGTAAGAGACATTAAGGAACTGACTAAAGCACTTCCTTGAATTTTGCAAATTATAGTGCTTTGTGGTTTGATTTACATTCTCAATTATAGCAATTTCATTTTGATGCACTTACACATAAGAATATTAACTAAAAAAAATAAATATTAAATAAAATATTTACTCATTTTTGCAATTGAAAATTTGCAGCCTGGTGATGAAGAGGGAATGACAGAGGAAGTTCTGCAGAAGGTAAGAATGGGCCAATTTATTGTGTTTTATGTACAGTGTGTGAATAACTTGATTAAACAAGGGAACATTGTAGAAGGGCTAATGAGTAATTAACAAGAAATTTTGTTTCAATGCTCATTTTTCAGTTGCAAGACAAAGCAACTCTCCTGACTGCAGAACGAAAGAAGGTAAGCCATGTAGTTAATGCTTTATAACAATGACTTTGGTTCAGTCTGCTCTCTGATTCTTTTTGTATATTATTTGTCACTGCTTTTAAAGTGATATATTAACCAAAAATTATTATAATTTTTTCCCTTCTCCCCATCAGCGAGGAAAGAAGGTTCCAGAGGACTTGAGCACAGTAGATGAGATACGATCTTACAAGCCAATCTCTTCACATGCAGTAAGTTGGAAAAAAGACAACAACAACAAGCTACATGTATCTGTATTGTGGATTAACAGCAAATAACAGTCCTGTTACCACCCACTGGTGAAAGCTTAGCGCAACTGGATTCGTTGGAGCACATGTTACTGTTTAAAAGTGAATGTTAACAAGTGCGTCATTAAATGGAGGTTGGGTGCCTGAGATATCTAGGAGCTTCCACTATTGGCAGCCAGCTCCTAGAGGAAGACTGCTCCTGTGGCTGGCAAATCCTGGAAAGCAAACTATGAGCTCCCACACAGAAGGGGAGACAGGCACCTGTCACACTGAATTAACAGTGGAAAGAGGGAGGGAAGGGAGGGGGAATGCTCGAAGACATACTCCCATGCAAAACAATGCTCACCATAAATCCTGTCACTGTGAAGGCTGCTAGCACATCTTAGTTTAAGAGCACATTGAATCCTGGTGCATGCACATATCAAAAACATTGCTGACCACTATGGGAATGCAGGCGCTCTTTGTTGTTAACCTTTGTTGTTGTTGAATTGCAGTTAACTGCATTAAATTTTTTAGGGTCTACACAGCGCAAGCAACCCTGGAATCCTAGCTCTGGATTTATTTGCTGCTGATACGTCCAGAGTCATCACAGGTATGTAGTGATAAATCTACTGCATATAATGAAAATGATACTGTCAGATTCTGTCAAGGAGTTGTTAACATGGTATAATTCATTTCACTAGGTGGACTTGACAAAAACGCAGTGGTGTTCTATCGTGACACAGAACAGGTAAGACCTGAATTTAAACTCTTACTCAAAATCCCAAGCAGTAATGAATGTTCTTACTTTTCTTTTAATTAGTAAAAATAACAACACACTTGGTAATTTGACAGGATGGTCAAGGTGATTGGAGAAAATCACTGACTGTGTCAATAGACCATTTTACAGTTGTCTGCTCAGTGACCTAGCCTTTGAATGGCAGCGAGGTTGGAGGTAACGTTGTTTTGATACAGATCTTGCTGCTTTTGTTGTGTAAAACAAGTTGTTCTAATGCTAACTAGGTGCATTTACATGACAAAAGCAGTGAGGTCTGTATCAAAACAAAGTTAACTCCAGCCTCCCTGCCATTCAAAGGCCAGGTCACCAGGCAGACAACTGTAAAATGGTCTATTGCACCAATCCAGTTATTCCTGAATTGTTCTCCAGACATGAAGGAGAGGAAGATTTCTATTTCTAACGACTACTTTGCAAAATGAATTTGCTGAATGAAACTGTTTCATGAGCAGTCTAGTTTATCTTAGCAGTTCCAGGGAACTAGTTTTCAAACAGTCTGCCATATATTAAACACCAGTCTGGCACAGTGGATTTTGTGGTCAGTTACTGTCTTGGTAAACAGCCCAACTATCTTGTAAGTTTTTCATAGATTCAGCAATCACTTACAAAGGGAAATGTATGGCTAGACAATATTATATTTTAAAAAATTAATGATGGTCTAGGTTGGACAAGTTGTTGATTCTGCGTAACCATTTTTTTCTCCGCTTCAAATTTTTAGGTTATTGCAACTCTGAAAGGTCATACCAAGAAGGTTACAAATGTGGTCTATCATCCATTTGAGGTAGTAAGCTTCGCCTTCTTCATTATATAAACCTTTCCTCTACAGATTGTGTGAAACAATTTTGAATTAATAATATTGTTTACTGTTGGGGTAGGGATTATTTGTGAGGGGAAGGCTTGAGGATGAGGGTTACAGAAAAATACACATTTAATGATCTAATTTTCATGGATCTCCACAGGCTTTTACATTCATGTTATAACTTGTTTATTTTATACATCTAAATTTACTAAAATGTCATATTCAAAAAGTAGTTAATCCAGGTTGTTCAAAGCCAGTTTTGTAACTACTCGGTGAGGTTTTCTGTTTATATTGTTTGTCCTTCAGTTTTCAACTTAAGTAATTTCAAAATACACAAAACATAAGAAGTGAAAAACATTCTTGTTCAAGAAAAATTACTACTTTGATTAACTTTTAAGGACATGCATGCTAAATTGTTTCTGTGCATCCTTACTGCGCACACAAATTCACACGCCACCTGATGCATCGTTGCATGCGCTTAGTAGTAAAATGAATGATAGGGCAGACAGCCATTGCTATAGCTTTACCTGGATTTAACGATCTTAGACATCCAGTGACCCCTATTTTTCTTTTAATGGATCATTTCTCTATCGATTTTCTATGTTTAGCGAAAAAATGAAGAAAATCTATTGATTAGAAGTTTGAATTCCATTATTTTTAGCTCTTTGTTTATCTGTGAAAATGTTGGCAACATTTGGAATTATTTACGCAACAGACCCACTTAGACTACAAAATACGACTAAGATCGTTTGCCTCCCTTGACTCACCTTCGATATTTTTAACTATAGACCCCTGTAGACCATGCTGAATTATGTGCGCCAATTTTTCAAAAATCAGGGTAGTTTTCTACACGCCTTATCTTTGAAACGAAGTTGGCGACCCCCATTTTTTTTTGCATTTCTGACACAAGTAACTCATTATCTGAATGCATAAAAAATGTAAAAAAATCTGACTGGAAAATTTTTGTATGAATGTCCTTAATCCTGGGTTAGCTTTAATCAACCCAGCCCTGCTCTGTAAAATTAGATCATACAAATAATTTTTGTCACCATATCTGTCATTATCATTGAATTTTGTTTTAGGATCTTGGTTTCACTGGATCAACAGATTCAACCATCCGAGTGTGGTCCATTCCGCAGGCATCCTGCTCGCACATAGTTAAGGTACTGAAAGAATCAATATAAATTGTACATCGATTCTTCAATGGTGGACAAAATTTGTTGAGATACTTACAGAAAACAACACTTTACAATATTAAGCTCTTATTCTATTTCAGATGAATCTAGTGATAATTCTCAAATACCTCCACCTGTCCTCCTCACATCTCAAAGTGGTGTAGATGCTGTGGTGTGAAAAGTCTTAAGGATAAAAAAAAAACAAATTTTTATTGGGAAAGGACACTTAAAGATAAAATTGTACAGTTAAATGCCTGAACACTTCTGTCACCCACTAAGCTTAATTGTTTTCACACTCTGCCATTTTGGTTTGATCTCTTATCTTACCTGAATTCAACAAAATATTCAGAGAATGCCATAAAATCATCTCATTGTAGAAAAGAGATGGTTAGAATTCTGTTATATAGTCATTTACTTTGAATAAAGGTTATAGGGTGTAGGATTCAAAGTTTAACTTCAGAAGTTACATTGAATTTGTGGCAATACACATACCAATTTCATGTTACCATGATAATATATTGTTGACTACACCTGTTATCTCTGATGCACTATTTTGTTTTGACAGGCTCATGATCAAGCTGTTACAGGGCTTAGTCTTCATGCAACAGGTGACATTTTTGTGTAAAGTTTATTAAAGCACAAATGGTATATTATTTTAGATTCATCGTAATACCTTGACCTTGCTGACCACAAAGGAGAGGCAGACAGGAAAATGTTGGGCTCAAGGACATGGGTTATGGACTGAGTGTAATGTGGTTTGTGTGCAAAATCATCGAGAGCCAAACATTTTCTATTCAGCTAGACCTAACTCTGTCAATTGTTTTTGTTATCTAATACTAGCTTCATTGAGCTTGATTTTATTGGAAAGTCATGAAAGTGTGCAAATTGCATGTGCTAAAAGAATTGTTGTTGACATGTGGGACTGGATGGCAATTTGTCCAGCGCAGTGCACGTCAGCTTGTAGTATTGATTTCCGTAGGATTTCATTAGAGGGGCTGTGTACTGTGGTATGACTTTGATGAAATGTTTTGCAGAAGTTAGAGTTGTATATTAACATCCTTACACTTTGTTCTCCTTCTTCAGGTGATTACTTACTGAGCTGCTCAATTGATCAACACTGGGCTTTCTCTGATCTCAGAACTGGCCATGTACTCACAAGGTGTTTATCAGACCCTAACATCAATCAAGGTAATGAGACCCATAACAGTAGTTTAATGTAAAGACTGCAGCCTACAACAGCAGCTTGGTTTTTCACTTGTTATTTCATGCTGCTGTGGCTTTGCCTTTTGACAATACAAAGACAGTACAGACAACTATGCCAACTCTCCCGCATTAGAGTCCCCTGGATACAAACCAAATCTCCTGGTCTCCCACAAAAGTCACCAAACCCCCAGGACAATCAGTTGTGTGCTCAGTGACCTGGCCTATGAATGGGAGCGAGGCTGGAGGTGATCTTGCTTTGATAAAAACCTCTCTGCTTTCCTAATTTGCATGCCTACAAGTTAGCAAGCTAGCAACCTGATTTACACAACAAAAGCAGTGAGGTCTTAAACAAAACAAGGTCACCTCCAGCCTCACTGCCATTCAAAGGCCAGGTGACTGAGAAGACAACTGTCAAGGGGAATATTCAAGGGAAAGCACATAAAAGAGATACTTTGGCCAGTTTTTGGCATTTTCTGGGGAACATGTTTTTTTTGGAAATTTGACACGTTATGAACAACTCGTTTTTAGTGTCAAGAAGATAAAATTGGCAATCTCCCAGATTTTGATATTTGTAGGTTGTTTAATTATTCCAAACCTTGTTGGATGATTCATGCTAATATATGTGTCATTAGAAGTGAAACATGCTTTTGACAAGTGAAAGCTGGTGACACATTACTACTTATAGGCTACTGAACTAAAACGTAGCGTTGATCCTTAAATGGTTGTCCGATTTACTTATTTATAACTAATAAATATTTTGCGTGTTATTGTTATTTTAGGATTAACTTGTGCCCAGTTTCACCCTGATGGTCTTATTTTTGGAACAGGAACAACTGACAGGTTTGTTATAAATACCAGAGACCAACATCTGATTTCTCCTTACAAAAACAATACACTGTCAAGCAGACAGTAACAAGAGAAAAGAAATGATCAACTAGAGATGCTGTTTTGATGAAACACAATTCCTAGAACTATTTGGTAAAGAAATTTATGACAGTCAGTAAGGAGAATTAGCTTGGAACCGAAAGGTATATAAGGCACACATACTAGCTGCAATGTAAACAAAAATAATCACTTGGAAGTATCATCTTCAGCAAAAGACTACTTCTCCTTCACCTGGAGGTTTTGTTTTACCAAGTTTGGCATATTAAGTGTTACTTAGTTTTAATAGCATGGCTTATCAGAAAACGAAACCCAACAGGGACAGTTGAAACTAAAAGACAGGCTATCTCTAGCCTGAAAGTTTTTAAACATCTTTTTTTAAAAAAAATGCCTTGATCCGGACAAAACTTCCTGTTTGGCTAAATTAAAATTCATGCACACAAAGCAATAACTTCTTTAGAGGACGTGCGCTCATTCATACACCACAAACGTGTTTAGAAAATTGCTTTGGAATGGCACAACTGTCAAACGTGAAATACGGATTAGTGAGGTCTTGCTTGTTATTAGAGTTTCATTTTGAAATTGTGTAGCTCTGAAAGAAACTTTCTTACCTAAATCAATATTCGTGATTTTTAAATCATATTTAAACGAATAATTGAAGCGTTCCTTCACAATTCAAAAGCTGCAGTTGCCGTGATAGTTATGTGAAATATCATTTTTTAATTGCATAATTGTAAATTATGTTATGTTACACATAAGTAAAGGTAATCGTATGAATGCGAGTGCAATGAAGGATTTACACTACGAGTAATGTTTGAAAATTCTCTCAAAATTGCATGAGCATTTAGGCGAGTGCAATTTGAAAGAAGTTTCAAATATCACGAGTAGTGTAAATTCTTAATTGCTCAACCTTTCATACGATTACTTATTTATGATATGACCGAGAAAATTGCGAACGCGCGCGCGTTATTTTGCACTGCAGTGCAAATTAAGAATTAAGGATAAATTGGCCTGCTCTAAGCCAATCACAGTGAAGTAATTTTCTCGATCATATAATAATAGCTGTTATTTGGTAATAACTTCACATTTGGTATGGTGTTAACAGCGTGATAAAGATTTGGGATCTCAAGGAAGGTGCTAACGTCGCCAAATTTCCAGGTCACTCTGGTCCAATAACAGATATCTCTTTCTCAGAAAATGGGTAGGTATTGGTGCTTCAATTATAATTACAGACGCTTTTACAAGAGGAATAATTCCTTGGCAAAACTTGTAATTTCGGATATGTAAATTAGTGTGCTAGCTGGCGTGCGAAGAGCTTTTTCCGCATTCTGGCCGCGCACAAATTGGAGTGAAATAAAAAAATTGGGAACGCTTGCTACGCAAGTTGCTTTTGAGTGACTCGGGGTCTGTTTCTCGAAGGTCCCGAAAAGTTTTCGCACCCGGAAAGCCGTAGGAAAATCTTAAACCTTATGATAACAGAACTGTTTTATTCTCTTGTTCTTAATATGAAGAGAGGCTCTCTTCATACAAGGAGTTTCAGGCGTATACACCTCTCAGCTTTTAGATACAGATTTATCAAAAATGGCTTTGCGGGCTCGAAAAGTTTCCGGGGCTTTCGAGAAACGGGCCCCGGGAGCTGGGCTGTTATGACTGGTGGTGACAAAAAGCGCGGGAAAATGCACCTGCTTCAGGTCGGAGATTGGTCGAAGGAAGAGCGGGAATATTTCTCTCCTCGTACCCTGATTGGTCGAAAAATCCATGTCTCCGTTTTGATTGGTTAGAATTTTCTGCAGCTTACTGCTCAGCTGCGTATGTTACCAGTGCAGTTACAACCTTATTTCGATAGTGACAAAAACAAGCACCCTTGGTTTTGCTACTCTTATTGTCCTATCTGACTGCTTTAACACTAAAAATATGTTATTATTATTATTGTTACGGTTTCCTTTCAGTTACTACTTGGCTACATCCGCCGACGATTCGGTTGTCAAACTGTGGGATTTACGTAAACTGAAAAACTTCAAAACCATAACGCTTGAGGATAGATTTGAGGTATGTATAAATGAAAAACCAAAGTTGAGAATTACCTTCTCTAGATTCGATGAGAACTCTAGTCCCTTGTTTAAATCGCATGAAATTATAAAATGTTTTGATCTAGTAACATTATTTATAGCAATGTTTAAAGCGCGCGATATTGACGTGGGAATCACATGGGTATCCAATTACAAAAAGTTTATATTGGATAGCTGTAATTGGACACCCACGTGATCGCGTGCCGATTACGCGACAAATAGGCGCACGAGAACCAATCAGGATCAAGAATTTTGTGAAAGATACTATTACTATCATAATCACCCATTACCATCTGTCTCTATTACTTTCTTCACTTAATTAACACAGATCCATAACTATAACACAAGGCTTGCTGCAAAACAGTCTTCTTCCAAAATTGAAACACCACTTGATTAAAGATTATTAGATATCTGTACATCGCTCTTCGTGGGAAAAAATAATGTTTTGCAATGTAAGAACTCAAGTCTACTGGTAATTAGCGTAACTCTGTTTATTTCTGTTATTCTGTGTGTGTATGTTGTTTATTAGACCTAAACATGTAAAACACCTTTCCTTTTAACTGCCAGCCTGGCATTTTTAACTCCTACGTAATTTTGGGTAGCCAGCACCCCTATCATTTTTGTTTTTTACTCTAGCAAAATATTGTATTTTCAAACTCTGGGATGAAATGAAAGTTTTTGTTGTTGTTGTTGACGCTAAACAACATTGTAAACGCTGCTTACTTTGATTAGATTTTAAAACGGCGGGCTTTGCGACCTCAAGTAAAGTTAGTGTATGGATTACAATTAACGGAAAAACTGGAATTATTGGGTCGATAGGGGGAAAACATTCTAACACTTCACGTTATCCTACAAGAAGTTTTGTGGTTAGCAATAATCTTGTTTTATCCTGCAGGTAAAAACACTGAGTTTTGATCAGAGCGGTACATATCTGGCTGTTGGCGGCACTGAAATCCAGTAAGTCAGAATTTGTAAAAACAGCTTGCGTGTCAATCGTTTGCGTTAGAGCGGTTTTCAATTGAGTGTCGTAAAACCAAAACCAAACCAGTTACTTACCAATTAGACTACTCAGCCAATCTCAAACTGCAGTAAAACCAAAACTAAAACCAAAGTAATTGCCTGATTACTTTCCACACTCAATAGAAAACTGCTCTATGGTAGTCTATATAGTCACTGTAGATGTTAGTCGCAATGTTTTCGTGCTAATTTTTAATTGCTTATGAAAGCTGTGCCTCGAAAGCGACGCTGTACCTCGACAGACTTGTTTATTAGGGTAGAATAATACCAAAACAGTTATAATGAACTAAATATAAACAAAGATGGTCAAGATTAAGGAAGATTAAGATGGATTTATACGATAGACAAACTAGCAAAGTTTCACAATCCGTTAGGTTCGGACGAAAACTTCCAGTATAGTTATTGCTTTCAGTTAATGTCCTAAAAAAAGGTTTTGGTTGCTTATCTTGGTGAAGTAAAATTATAATAAAGTATAGTCGTTTGCCTGGCGTTGTGACTGTATACCGCCAGTCTTTATCAGGGGATGAAATCGACTGATTATGCGTCACCTACAAAGCAGGAAAGTCCGCTGTGATTTGTTAGTTTTCAACAACTGTGATTGGCGCATTTCGAGCATCACTGTTTCATTTGGTTGTTCCCTCGGCGGTCCGATGTCGCGCGGCTCTCCTGTTGTTGTGTTTCTTGATCTTGGGCGTCCATGCTTGAGGAATTTCTATTCCACTGTCACTGTTGATGTTGTTAGGGTGAAGTCTGAAATGAATATCCTCTTTGACCTTGTATGTACACAAGCACGTTCGATCTCATATTGAGCACGACGTGGATTTTCATCGATGCACTGTATTAATGAAAAACTCTTGTTAACGCCTTTTCTGTTTGTTCCTTTTCAGGATTTATCTCGTCAAACAGTGGGAGTTGATCAAGTCATTTGCAGGTAATTGGGTGTTAATAATTCTTTTATGACATGAAATGTTTTTCCACCTTTTATGAAGAACCTGAATCTTTACCAAGAGGCATTGTCACTTCCCTTTAGTTCTCTGTCGTGTATCGCAATAAGCCTCTTCTTTTCCATAACGCTTTGTTAAACTTCACGAACCATTCAAATACGGCTGCATGTGTCTATCTGAGTTTATTCTAATGTTTGTTACTGTTATTTTCAGAGCACTCTGGTGTGGCGACAGGAGTGAAATTCGGCAAGCACGCTTCATTCATTGCATCAGTCGGCCTCGATCGCCATCTCAAGTTCTACTCGCGGTAAAACTTGGCAACATCTGTGGTCACACCTTCACGGAACATAAACCTTACTACTATTAATCTTTTCTCTGTCTCGTGGGTACTAGGAAACTCTCAAGTCGACTGCAATGGTCTCAGTTTTATAGAATGCGAATCGATACTTGGGTGCTGTTTAAAAGCATCATGGTTTGAAATATGTTAAGAAAAAATCTGTAAAGTAGTAAGCTCTTAGAACTGTAATCTCTTCACGCGAAATCCTGGTTTAATGTTCTCAAACATTATCTATAAAGCCAATTACTCCGAGAAATATTTCAATGTTGACATTTTGAGAGGTCATTCTGTATTAAGGACGATCATTTAATTTCGTTTAGATATCAGCGGTTGTTTCAGCTTAGTAGTTACTAGCCCGACGACTTGGAAGGACAATGTTCGGCGTCCTTTCAAGGTTACTTTGTACTGGAAAACAAGCGACATGGGCCTAAAACCACCCTGGCTCGTCGCACTCGTATTATTTCTGATCCTGATTAGCCAATCATGTCATATGGATACGACCTGTTGCTTAGCAACCTCTGACAGAAACTGCGGACTCACTCTAGGATTTCTAACCGCGTCTTGTAGAGAAAAAAAAAAAAGCTGGACGAGTGCGCGCACTTTGAAATCGCTCCGGGAGAGCGATGACTCACCGTGTTTTGTCGGTTTTTTGAACAGTTGATTATTTGCCAGTCTTAAATGGACCAATTCATACATTCTCCTGTACTCCAGAGTTCCAGCAATGCTTGCTCGCTCTCTTATGACCCGGGCTACCACGGTTTGAAGTGAGCTGTTCAGTGTTATTGCGTTTTTCCCGGCTTATTGGCTGCAATGGTCAGGCTATTTTGCGTCTCTGGGTTTAGATTTACGACAGGCTTTAGAGAGATCAGAAACTGCTCCTGATATGTGTACAAAAGTTTGATGGTGTTTTATGTACTGTGTAAAAAATTTCAATCTTTTTTTAACTTAAAGATAGCGTCAACTTGCTCCAAATAAAATGCAAAACTGTGTGGACTGAAACATCGAGGAGTCTGAGTTAATTATGTTTGATTTCGCGCTTGCTTTCATTTGAGCATTCGTTCATTCGTTGCACAGCTGCTAACATTGCGATGAAATCTTCACTTTGTTAAAATTTAGATACCTTATTTTTGACCTGACCCAGTTTCAGACCTGCCTTATGTAAATTAGTTACCTAGTTCAAACCGATGTTAAAGGCATTGTTGAAGGGCTTTTGTTGGTGGTGAAAAAGTAGCTTCTTCTAAAAACGTACTCAATTCAAGACTAGAGTGCAAAAACCATACCGTATTTTGACCAAAAAGGCTGAAAAACCATACCCTCTGGGGGCGCACAGATAGCCCATTTTAGAGAGTATATATTTGAGCCAGTGTTCACAAACAAAAAGATCGCTTTTCGTCTGAGAATCACGGAAGAAAAGCCTCCCCTGATAAACCAGCAAAGTGTAGTATACGAATTCACATTTGATTTGTGCCATGCAAATTATATTGGGCACACTTGCCGCCACCTCCATCACCGCGTAGAAGATCGTGAACATTCCGTGATCGGAAAACATTTCAGGGTCGAGCATGCCTTAACACCTGACAACTTAATTAAGAAATTTTAAGTCCTCAAGAAATGCCGTGGCAAGCTCGAATGTGTAATCTTTGAAATGCTGTTGATTAAGAACAATGACCGAAACTGAACACGCAAATCGGATTCCATTCGCGCGAAACTTTTTACATGAATGTTTTCATGTAACGTTTGCTAATTTCATTTTCTCACATCCTAAGTACTATAAATATGCCTTGCTGTTATTTTTAATTTATTCATTCGGCAATGATGACATGAAGTCGTCGAAACGTCATGTAATTTTACTTACGTTAATTTTCCTGCTTAAATGTTTTTCGAAATCGTTTTTTATAAAAAGTAAACTAGATTCAATAAAGATTGAGAAACAAGTTGTATGAAGACAACAGTTATATCTTTTTTATCTTTCTCCGCAGTTCAAATACATGATCTTTCATATATTCACTTGTATACAAGTTGTATCTTACAAAGAGACACGTGCCATGTCGCGCATACAGTGAGCTTATGTTTGCATCTCCTCTCTCCTCACTTCTCTCTATATCTGAAGGTCCAGAAATATCCACCCCCTTTACTAGAGCAAGGAGCACCTTTCTGGTTATGGTTCAGCTTGTGCTTTGGAGAAGCGTTGAGTAGGCCCCCTTAATTTTCTATCATTTCAGAACTTACGTTGAATCCCGCCTACCCTTTCTCTCCTAAAAATGGAAGAAGGAAAAGTTACCAAATTTCATACCCTATCTTCTTTGACAAAACTAAACTATGCCCCGCACCTACCCCCCTCCCCCCCCCCCCCCCGCCCCGCTTACCCCATATAATTATATTATGGGCCCGGTGATGACCAACTGGGCTGTGGAAATTTTGATCGCTGTAGATTAGTGACCAGAGAAGGCGTCTTAAAGGAGCTCAGTCACTGTATGGTAGGAAACCTGAAAATAACAGTTTAATAAGATAGAAAAACACCAAACACATAATGATAAACCATAAAGGAGCAAGGATGGCAAAGGATGGAGAAGATTAACAAGGATTGCAAACGACGAATTTGAAAAACTGAGGCTAAACTTTTCACTATGCACAAACCGTGACTGAGCTCCTTTAAATTCAAGCCAAGGTTTGTCTTGGCTGGACTAAAAGAAGAAATGACCATTTTCCGGTCCAAATGCTATGCTTCACGACATGCTCACGTAGAAAAAAATTGTTTGCATTTCTCATTTGATCTCGTATGGATGCACGGTTTTCCGAATACAATTGATGACGTATAATTTTTGTAATTCATGAAAATCTACCAATTAACGTCACGCACTGTACGAGGAAAACTCCTCAGTAGCAAGCAGACCCTGTGATCAAAATAAATAGGAAAATGGTGAAGAAATAGCGAAGGCCGAGCGAAGATCAAAGGCAGTGGACGAAAAAAGCGGATTTTTTACGGCTTCCGTTCTGTATTTATTGCGTCGTCGTTTCTATGGTAACAGGAAACTATTCTGCTGACCAAAAAGAGTGCGTTTTCGTATCCTTCGGGCTTTGCTTGGTCGAGTCTTTTCCTCTTCGTGAAATTGAGTTATTTGTTTTCCCTGTTCTCTTCAGTCACGCAGAGTTTCTAGTGAGCTGCTCAGGTTTGTACTGGAGGCTTTGCTTGTTTGGATAACCATGAGTGGAAGATCGTCCAATTCGAATGAAGATTCGGCGGGTCGAGCCAAGAAGAAAGGTGGCGGGTTTTTGGCGAGGCAATCGAAGGCGAAAAAGACAATAACTGAAGAAGAACTACTGAAAAAGGACGCCGTTACGCCGGACGACGTCTTGAAGTTGGAAAAATGCACAGAAAGTAAGCAGAGAGCAGTTAGTTTACAGCAAAAGTAGCCCAGGGCGAGTGGCAAAATTGTAGCCATGTTCAGTGAAGTTACAGTTCGTCGCTGACTGTAACTTCATTGTCATTTGTATGCTAAGCGTTTTCCCTTGCTTTGTCTCATTTGCAGATTACCTCTGTGAACCTGGTGCAAATGTATACAGCATCGACTTCACGCGCTTCAAAATCCGCGATATGGAGACAGGGACAGTGCTTTTTGAGATAGCTAAACCTGATAACATCGACGAAGAAATTCTCGACAACGACGACGATCCAAACGCCGGACGATTTGTAAGATACAAATTCACACCGGAGTTTTTGAAATTAAAAACAGTAGGAGCGACGTAAGTAAACTTTCTCTAGCTCACTGCACGTTTTCTGCCTCAGGAAATTCACTTAGCTCCGATGTTCAATTCTCAAAAACTCTTATATGTCTGTCTGATCATTTGATGATACACTTTTACTAAGTAATACATTAAAAGTTTTATTGCATGCGCATATATTTATACCTAAACTGGTGTAGCTGAATTTATTGTCTTTTTGTTAAAAATAATTAATACATAATTTCTAGATTACCTGGTTTATGATCTCTATTTTTTTCTTTCCTGTTTTACTGATCTATACACATTTCTTCTCTTTCTGTTTCAGTGTTGAATTCACTGTAGGCGACAAGGCAGTCAACAATTTTCGGATGATAGAGCGCCATTATTTCAGAGATCGATTGCTAAAAAACTTCGATTTCGAGTTTGGATTTTGTATTCCAAATAGCAAGAACACATGCGAACATATCTACGAATTTCCAGCCTTACATATTGATGAAGGTCAGTATTCAAAATATGCTAACAACTAAGCTTAAGCTTAATTATTTTTATCTAAACACGACATAATAATTACTCGATCGCCCATTTTAATATTTATAACACGTCCCTATTACACTTGAAACAAAAATGATAAAAACATGTATACTTCAAGCTCACTAGACAAATTTCACAATGTGATAAGATGAAAATTGTTTTCGATTTGATCAGCTTATAATCCAATCAACCACTTGGCAGTATTCAATGTTTGTTTAGGGAAACAAACTTACTTGTTTAGTCTAGATTTGGAAACTGTGAACTTACCAAGTAGCAAGTGGTGGTAATCAAATGAATGTAAATGAAAAACTCATGTCAGGTTACATAAATATATTTACTGAAAATGGGGAGAGATGACACTGGTTTGATCTGAGGAGAAGTGGATAAAAAAACAAAATTTTCACTTCTTGAATTACTTGGCAATTTATATTCTAACTAGAGCCTTGCTACATACTAGATAACAAGTTTGGGTTGCACTAAACAAAACAAAGACAGGAAAATGCTGCTAACAGATTTCATGTTATTTCTTTTTTGAGTGCAGTTTTTTCCTTGTGGTTTATTTGAGTCATAAGCAGAATCTGTGTTCTGCTTCTGACTCTGTTGGTTTGATTTTCACTTGATCATATCATTCTGCGACTCTGATTGCGACTCCATTGCTATTGAAAAACAGCCATAAGAGCTAAATTTGTACAAGTATTTGCTATTCTCTTCAATACTTCAACTTATGAAAACCCTACCCTTTCATATACTCCACACTGAAAAAGGACCACTTTAAGGCAGACCCTCCCAGTACAGTCCATTGTAGGGAGTACCTATTTTCCTGGGATAATAGGACAGCCTTGGGTTTTATGTTGTGTAGCGGGGCTGCAGTGGTTGCTTATGACTGGGAATATGAACAAAAGTGAAGTGACCCCCTGGGAGTACATGCCACCTATTAAAGAATAGTTGCCTTAAGTGTTACAGGGCATAAAATGGATTAGGTTTAAGTAAGTTATTAATTTTTATTGTGAGTAGTAAGTATAGGTAATGGTATGAATGCGAGTGCAATTGGATTTACACTATGAGTAATATTTGAAAATTCTCTCCAAATATGAGCCTTTAGGCAAGTGCAATTTGAAAGAATTTTCAAAAGCCACAAGTAGTGTAAATCCTTAATAATTGCTCAAGCTTTCATAGGTTTACTCGTTTATTTTGTCTGAGAAATTTGCAAACACGTGTGCATTAATTTGCACTGCAGTGCCAATTAAGAATTAGTGATAAATTGGCCTGCTGTCAGCCAATCACAATGAAGTAATTTTCTCTGTCATATAATAAAGAGTACTGACAAGGACAGAGTTTTAATTGTTTACAATGAATGCAGTTACATTACTGTCCTAATGGTAATTTGCTTTGATCTTCTCTTTCACAGTGCAAGAAATGATTGATCATCCATTTGAAACAAAGTCAGATAGCTTTTACTTTGTGGACAACAAACTCATCATGCACAATAAAGCAGATTATGCATACGATGGATAGCGTTTTCAAGCAATATCACATCAGAATTAGTGCTTGGATGTGTACAGTGACTTGTATAAACATTCATCAAAGACAAATCAAAAGCTCTCTTAGGATTTAACATCAACTCTTGGTTCCATGGCCAACATCAATCAACATCAAAACTCTCATTACTTTTCCACACATTTTGTAGAAATTCTCTGTGGGAGAATTTGGTGTTGGGCCATGTCTTCCCCTCATTAGATGGTTTGATCAGGGCTTTTACTCTCATTACCTGCTCTCTTGAATTGTTTTGAAATTGTAAAGAGAAGTAAAGAATTGATTGTTACTGTAAATTTTGCAGTTAACTAGAACAGGTGTAGCTTGTATTACTTGCTATGTTATATATTATTTCACAATTTATTCAATCAAAACAAACAAAATGTTTTGGGAGGTGTAATTTGCCATCAGGAATAATTCCATTTTTGTAAAAAACAATCCAATCCTCTGTGCTGGCATTGCATGTTTGTAAAACAAGCAACTATAGTTGATCTAGGGCATATTAAGTCAAATCCGCAAAATTTGACTTATGTTTAAGCAGCTTGAAGATACGTTTTGTATAATCCCTCAATGTTAACCAAGTGAGCCTGTATTGTGAACATAAGCCAAGAAAAATACATTGTTAGATTGAAAATGTTTTTATTTCTATCCCAATCCCCATCCCCAGATCACAGGTTGGGTTGGGTTGTGCAGCCCACTTCCCAAAATCATTACCCAATTTATGACCAAAATCTGCACTTCTGCCTACGCAATTTATGACCCGACCGTTAAATCAATACCCCGTTTCAGACCTGCCTTATAATTAGTTCCCTAGTTAAGACCAATGTTAAATTGCCGTAAATATAATTTGAGAAGGGCTTTAGTTGATGGTCTTACTGAATAGTGATGAAAAAGTAGCTTCTAAAAAAGTTCCCAATTCAAGACTAGTGTGCAAAAACCTTACCCTATTTATGACCAAAATGGCCCAAACTGATACCCTAACAGCTGAAAAACCCTTCCCTTGGGGCTGCACATTATTACCTATATAGCCCAGAAAAGGGAGTACCCCCTCCCCAAGGGGTGTGTAGAAAATACTCTATAACAATAAATCCTCTAAAGCTTGACACATTACAGTCAAATCTCTCACTATAATGCAGTTGATGCTCTAAAAATCTCACTATAATGCTTGCTGAAGGAGTTGCTATTATGTGCCATGTTTGCATTAAGAAGCTCATAATTATTTTGCCGTAACATTTTATGTTGAAGCATGAGCAACACCTCAATGTGGTTAACACTAAATGAGATTTCTAGTAATAAAAATCTCACTCTGATGTAGGAAAAGACAAGAGGGATGAATTCACAAACCTGCTGGCACGTGCTGTGTACATTGCAGTCAAGTGACTGCATGGTGCCCAGTTTTCTTTTTTTTTGGGGGGGGGGGGGGGGGCTGCAGCTAACCTTCACATAGCTTTTGTCACTATTTTCTGACATAGTGCTTGATTCTTTGGTCTCACTATTATGCCCAAAATAAAATGCCAAGATAATATGTAAAACACTACCTACCAATACCCCAAACCCCACTATTTTTGTTCAACCCTTCCACTTGAGAGAAATAACTCTCTTACAAGAACAAAGGCAATCAGTAACTATATGGCTTTCACTGTCACTACAATGTTACTTCTGCTTTGTCAAAATGGTGCTAACATGTCTGGATACATTCACTTGAACGAAAATGCTTGTAGAACACAAAGATGAAGGTATTACGTAACTTGTCGAAGGGACAACCAATTGTAGTTTTAGTGATCCTTACAAGACAGAAAGACTTTCACTTTGACATCGCAACATTGTACAAAAATACCTGTTACAACTCTGCATAACTTATGTGCACTTGTATACCAACTTGTAACAAAACTAGACCATTCTATTTAGGTTTTGTCACTGAAAATATGTCTATTAGGTTATGCTTAGTATAGTAAGGTAGTCATCCTTTAAATAATTACCAAATTCTGGGTGTTAACTCTTTCAAGCATGTATTACACTCAGTAAAGAATTTCATCTTTGTACAGAACGTTCCAAGCCTGGGGTGTGTATGTTATTGCTGAACAATGTAAGTCCATTTTCTAACCAGATGAACAATATTCTGATGCTCTAATAAAACAACAAGCCAAACGCTATTCATCATGATACTCTGACTGGAACAAAGTGAGGGTTTTTAAAAACTAGGTAGGACACCTGACCAATTACAACTCCACACAAAATTCCCCAAGTATTTCTTCAACTTAACTACACTCCTGAAGAGACCCCCTCAATAATTATTAGCCTCTGCCCACTGTTACCATGAAAATAGGGAATAAGTGATTTGGATGTGTTCTTTGAAATTATTATAGGGGAAGGTAGTCTTGAGGTAAATCCAAGTGTTGTGATAAGTTCTTTCTTGGTATTTGCCTTATTATATGGTTAGCTCGTGTGGGCAAGATGAACCAAATCCTGTGGCGTGATTGGACGCCCGAGTGGGCAAGATAGCCCGCCGTATCCCTCAAGAAAAATTTGCCTGAAAGCCATAAAATAAATCCTTTATTGACCAACGTTTTTCAGTCTGACAATTTGGCTGGATTTTGGCCTCGTTCTTTTTTTGAGTTTATGGAGCTCAACTCTGTCTTGGTCCATAACCACACAAAGAGAGGGCTTGGCCAATACCAAGCCATCTTGACCTCATGCTTGGTCAATAACCCATATGCACAGACTGTTTCCAAGGAAACGGTCATAAGCCGTGTATTTTTTTGTTTTTGAAAGCCTGCAATTTCAAATTAGAGTGCCATATAATAAACTATAACTAACCTAGCTTGCTCAAGCCATACTGGGGAATATTGACCCTCGGTTGTTTTAGTCTTTTCTACACTCAGTCCATACTGCCACAGCGTCAAGCCAACATTCTCCTGTATGGCGCTTGCCCTTGGTAAGTAAGAGGTTGGTAGCCAAAACTAAAACTCAGTAAAACCCATTGACCCAAGAGAGACCAGAATTGAATTTCCCATGACAAGTTCAAACATATTTAGCTAACAGCTCAAGGAAAATTAATGAAATGATCACCCAAGGGGGCTTAATGTTTCCACATTCTCCCAACTGATAATATGAGAAATGTATAGAAACTATTGAGGAGAGTTTGTACAATGTATGTTGATATTTTAAACACTCAAAGGGTTTTAATAAGGTCATTCTTTACAGGAATGTGTATAAATCTGAGATGAGTGCATTCTTTTGTACATAGATCACTTCCATGTATCTACAGTTCATCATTAGCTAATTACAACAACCATCTTTCATCAATCAGCATTTTGAAGTTTAACATGCATTAGCATCACAAAACTGAACTTGTGAGCTGTAAGACAACAATGGACACGACAACTGTACAAGTAATAAATATTTTGTCCATCCCTGTCTTAAATAGAATGATGATACAAGAATAAAATTATTAATACTTTTCTAAAAAGTCTTGACATCAAGGTATAAAAATCTCATTTACAGTTCTGTTGACCTATATTACCTATGCATACCTACAGTATAAAAATACCAGCCACTTTCTGTGCCTGTCCCATGAAATATAGTTCTCAGTAATTATAAGCTGGCCATATGAAACACAGGCACTTTGTCCCTTAATTTTGTCTGTTCAACTTCATGTAGAGTCCTTCATCGTGTACACTGCCAGCATGATACAACCTGGGTTTCCACAAGGCAGCACACTGCTTCTCCGAACCATGAATTAAATGCTGCTAAACTTGTCATGCTCTTGTTATATGTTTGTAGGGGTTGAATTGAACATCAAGGAAACTATACCATTTGGTGCCTCATACAAACTTTTTTGTACCAATTTTCTCTATCCAAGAATCTTAAGTAACTGGTCTAATACCAGAAATATTGAAAAACTAACGGATAACATTTTTGTTTAAACCACTTTGCATCTTTACAGGATGTTGCCAATAGCTAAAACATTCTTATCAACATTACAGTGAGCATCAAATCTCTACTGAGGATTTCTTTGAATCTAAAATTATTTAAGCATAAAAGTTCCATTTACCACCACGGTTTAACTGAAGAAAGTTTTAGCAACCAAACCTTGGGGAAACTACTTACCGATAGAAATTAAAATGATATTCAATCCAAGCCCTACAAGATGGCCTTATTTCTGTGACTGAGGTACGAGATGAAGCTAATGGCTATTTTCTCCATGAAGTAGCATAGAATAAAACTGATATTTTTGGTTTTTAACTGACCATTTTCTTTTTTAAAATACCTGTAACCACAAAAGGTCAAGTCAGCCTAATAGAATGATGAAACATAAACTCCATTTGAAGTTGCGGATGCACATCACACATATAGAAACCACACAACCCAAAGAACCTCAACATTCATCATGACACAACAGGTTTTTTCTCACTGCTACAACTACTACTAGCTTTGCCGCTTGATGGCAACTTTGTTGCTTGACTTGTAATACTGAAAACAAACTGTGCACAACCAAGCTTTATGTAACTCCCATGATGCAACAGGGCTGTGCCTTCCCATCCTGCACCACTGCCACCAATCAGGTTTGAACTACTAGTAGTACAGTTACAAGCTTTGACGATCTTTTGCACACCAAGACCAACAGTTCTTCGAGATCCTTTTGGTTTGGAGTTTTGTCTCACTTGTGCAGCAGCAAGCAATTTGTTTTTGCTGACTTTGGAAGGGTCAAGATCCTTTGAAGACACAACATGTCTGTTGATTTTATCAGAAAAGTCACAAGAGTATAAGACGTTGTCTACGTATGTTCCATGTTCGCTGTAGTTTATAAGTTCATACTGTTTTGATGTCTGTGGAAAGAAATAATACAAAATTATTACAGTGAGTTGTAAAGAAGGTCTACAATTTCTGCGTACATTCAGGACCTCCGTCTTACATTTCAAACAAGAATTGCAGACGTGTTTATTGATTCAAACTTTCAATGCACCTACAGTGCATGGCATAAATATCAGTATGGCATCTTAAAGAGTGCATTTCTTTGCGATCATCTGGATCACTGATTCAAGAGACTCAGATTTTATGGTGCATCAAAGGAACTAATAAATCCTTGCCCAGCACTTTTAAGTCCTGGACATAAACACTCCTAAAATGCTGGATCCAAATAATGCCTACAGATATACTTTGTCCTGCCACTACATATCTGAGCAGTACCTCATCATAAAATATAGAACAATGCTTTTCAGAAATGAAGTTGCAATGTCCATATTCTTGAAGACAAACATCCATATCTGGACCTAAAAAAAAAAGAAAGCAAACAGAATACTCAAAACCTTTTGTCAGGAAGGAATTTTAATAGTACATGTAATATCACTGCATCTTCCCAAAAGTGTCATCATCATCAACATCGTCATTTGTCCTTTTCAAGCCAAGTGATGCATAACGCCTTCACACTATTCCTCCAACTGGGCTGGTTCTGTGTTGCCTTTTGGGTTTCACTCCATGAGATACGAGCCAAAGCCAGCTCTTTCATTGCAGTCCTTATACATAACATTCATTTCGTAGATCTATTTTGAGTTCCTTGAAAGCTTAACTATCAGATTAGAACTAATTATGGTAAATTCAATCTACATTTCTCCGGTCCTTCTATCTCGAACAATCTGGATGAAGAGATAAACTTTTTATCTAAACAAACCTTGACTAAGCAATTTCTAAGTTCTTATGCTTAATGCTAGCTTAGTGTTTTTTCTTTAAGGTACTATCCCTCTTAATTAAACAATGCTCTGTCTATAACTAGTACTATTACTACTTATATTTCTTTTTATATTTATATCTATATATATATTTTTCTCTTTCTACCTCTTCTTTTCTTTATTTTTCCTACAACCTATTTACAGTGTAATAACTCTTGTTACTCAGCTCATTTAGTTTTTACTATTTTGAGTAGTTTTTTTGCTTATTTAAGTTTAATATATTCTTTGCTGTATGATATTCTCTGTATTATTGTGCAAAATAAAATGGTGGTGGTTGTTGTTGTTGTTGTTAACTTTTTATTTAGCTTTTAACTGATCTTCTTAGAATGCCAAATTTGTAATCATATTTATTAAGTGAATGAAATAAGCCTAAGTATTCCACAGTTTGCATAGCTGAATGTGAACTTCATTGAATTCAATATGAAGCATCATTATTACTGTTAATTTGATCAATATTAATACTATCATCTGACAATTCTTAAACTTGTCAGCCAATTAAAAAGTCAACAACCGCATCTACAGATCATACTTTGACTTCTTCAACTCATACATTAATGAGAAATGGCCATCATTAAGACAACAACCAAAATCTTTGTCAACGATGAACAATATGGCAGAGGAAAGTGATAAACCACAAACCTTGTCCCAAAGACAGACACTTATGAATCATTGGACACACAGGACCAATCCCTGATAATGGACACAACACTGCTATGGATCTACCTGCAGGAACTTCAAGAGAAAATGCATTATACATCAATAGCACTGTCAGAAGCAGAACAAAGCGCAACAACTCTATTGTAAATAATTATTGTAAATTTATCATCTAACAAAGCAGATAATCTAATAGAGATTACTTTCAACTTTGCCGTCATATTCAGCAAGAAAGGATACACTCCAGGTTATAATCCAAAACACATTTGACTATGTATACACAGCCACTTTGACTTGACAAGAATTACTTTAAGCACACCATTTTTTGATTCCCTGATTACTTACCAGCTTGTTGAGGGAGAACTATTGTTTCTTTTAAGCCATTGAAAGAAATTTTTCTAGCTGCTCCTGGGCTTGGGGGAACAGGCTGCAATTGATAAAACAAAAACTTAGTAAATCTAAAGCCCCAGCCAAACAATCGCAACATGTTGCGTGCGTTTGGCCACCGTGTTGCGATGTGTTGCGCCATGTTGGGTGTTGTCGGCTCAAGTTTGAAAATAGTCAAATTTGAGCCAAAAACACCCAACATGTCGCAGCACATCGCAACACGGTGGCCAAACGCACGCAACATGTTGCGCCCAACAATGTTACGATATGTTGCATTGACATGTTGCAATGATCATTTGGCTGGGGCTTAACATTGGCCAAATTAATACTAGAGATGAATATTATTATCCAATGCCAAATTTACCAGTATATTACGAGATGATTTATCAATCCAAGATTTATCTGTCTCAGATGGATAAATCATATAGGTATAAATCTGGTGTTTAGACAAATTATGTGGCCAAATTCATCTTCAACTGATTCATCTGTCACCACAAGAAGACATGCTGACAGACCAATTAGCTAGACGATTAATCCGTGTCAAGCAGAGGAATTACCCATCTCAGACTGCTAATTTGTCTGAGACGGATTATTTTCCCTTGTATAAATTTGGCCATTGGGCTTTAAATTGCCACTGCATGGAAATTTTAACTTTAATGTCAAAAATTCATTGAATTTTCAAACCACGCAACATCAAATTTCTCCTTACATTTCTTATACCTTACCAAGCACACAGGTGACAAGAATAAGGAAAATAATCAAGTAGGGAATATAAAATTTTTATGGTGTATTGTCAAATTCTCAGAACGAACATTAAAAAAATGTATGGATGCCAGGAAGGAGAATTAACATTTTAAGCAAAAAAAATCTAACTACCTTGGTCTGTGTGAGGAGCTGCTGGAGCCTTTGATAGGCCAACACTTGAATGAGCCTTGGATCCAACTTGGCCAACTCTGTTTCTGACAGAAAGAACTCAGTTCACAAAAACTGAAACTATTTACCATACAGTGACTAAATAACCTCAAACAAATATAAATCACATTACTGTTTGAACACTAAAATATTACCCTTTTGATTTCTGGCCTTAAATTGATAAGGTGAAAATCAACAATTTTTTGCAAATTTGTCACAGATATTGAAACTTTTTCTAACCATTTGGTTACGTTAATGTAGCCTCATGAAAATGCTCACATGGAGCTAAATCCTTCAGACATATAAATAAAGCTTATCATTATTAAGTTTATGATTATTACAGTCACCATCTTTTCCCCATCAGCAGTATCAGAGTTAGCCAATTGTCCCCACTGGATTCCCTTGACTTAATGGGAGAGAGGCGTACTACATATGTATCCAAACAAAACAATTATCTTGCCAAAGAACATGCTACAAAGATGATGATCAAGCTTTTAAGAGAGTCCTTACACAACAAAGATCAACACACAAGCTGTCTCTTGACACTCAACTATAAAGTGAGATCCTCAAAGGGAATTAACAAGAGACAATACTGACCATTGAATGCGTCAACTCCAGCTGCAGCACAGATACTGTTTATGGCATTAGCAGTTGCCATGGATGTCGCAGCAGCTGCCTGGTTAACTTTGTTAGGACTTGAACCTATTGAAACTGGTGTTGAGGCATTGACAGTTCCAATTTTAACTGGATTGACATTTGCAGCGCTTCCTGGTGCTCCTAATGTCACTATGCTACCACCTGGGATTTGCCCAGTACCAGCTGCAGACAGCCCAGCAGTAGCAATTGTCTTAATTATGTTTCCACTGTTTGTACTAGTGAGTACTATAAGTTTTGTCGGAGTCGACGAAGCAACTTTTGTTATGCTGGTGCCACTTGATCCAGCTGCAGTGACAGTAGAAATTGTTCTGGTTGCAGCACTAACCGTAGTGTTCATTACAGAACTAGACGATGAGACTGCCACTGTTTTTATAGTGTCCGTCGCGATTTTTGCTTTGACATTGTTAAAATGCCCAATATCGCTGATTAATTTTGCAGTGTCACTAGACAACTGTTTGCAATCAGCACTTAACTGGGTCAAGTCACTACATGCTAGCTGTTTTTCGACAGTTTTAGGTTCCTGTTTAACAAGAACTTGCGAAGGTAAATGAGTCGATGATACAGCACAAACATTGACAGGGTTCCCTGAACTTGCAACTGACTTTGTATTAAGGGGTCCATTCATGTGAGTCTGTAATTTTGACGGAGACGCATAGAGTATTGTCAGTGGTTTTGTTACTGTTTTTCCGCCGCTGGTGGTGGTAATCGTAGTGGTCACAACTCTACTTATGCAAGCATTTTGCACACTGCTACTTGCTGGTGATGCAGAAACGTGATTAGGTAAGTCTGACTTCGAGGTCAGACCGTTTAACACTGATTCTTTCCCTGTTCCAGTACTTGAAGAATGGACTGATGTTGAAGATGATGAGTGTGTACTTGAATTTGATGTTTCTCCTTTCACAGAAGATGTTTCCACATGATTGGAAATCAAAGTTTTGTTCACAGATGGCTGTGTCAGATGTTTAGCAATGCCACATTGAAGGCTTATCACACACTTTAGCCACTGAAAATACAAAGAAAACAATAATTAGATGTTTGATGAAAAGAGTGAAAATCACTTCAACAACAACATAATTTTTTCATCTCCACAAAATCGCAAATCCAATTTTTTCATTTGCCCTCGTATTGATGAGTATATCAGAGTGGTAAATGCAAGCTCAAAGACCTACCACAACATACTAGTTATAAGCCCAGAGCTTAAAATCTTCCCACTAGAATTAACACTGGTCGGGGCTTGAAAAAAACTTGAATTCAAGCTTGCCCTTGGGACAAACAGCCCTCAAATTTTACTTGCCCTGGGCAAGTCTTAGTTTGCTGTTTTAATGATTTAGCTGGCAGACAACTTGCCTGATCCCTTGCCCATCAGGGAAGTGAGAATGAAAAGTTACTTGCCCAGAAGGAAAATCTACCGGTTGGGGACAATGGGACGGCACTGTTTTTTGGACCCTGCTGTTGGTTCAGATTAAGATATGACATCCCTGTTATCTGCATGTATCTCATCCCACTGTCTTGGCCATCGTTAGCCTTACCTCTTCCTGCTCCTCGGCAGTTGGTGTATTGAGAGGCATTGAGTGTAATGGTAGGGGTTCCTGCATCTTCTTGACGTGTTCTGGAAGCAGTCGGACTGGTGGAGAGTTATAATGGTCTTTGATGGCTTGTGGAACCTACAGTAAACACAACCAGTTGAACCTAGAGTTCAAAGGTATTCTTGAACATCTCAAAGGAAGAATATTCTCAGCACAGGAAAGTAATTCAGGGTAGGCCAAACCATGATTGTGGGGGGTGGGGGGGGGGGGGATGGGAAAGAGGATTTCTGCACTCATTATCAAAGTGGCAGGACAACACAACAACTTATCAAAAAAATTACGATATAATAATTAATAATTATGGTGATTTTTCCTGGATACTGGTTACTTTTGACAACTCTGGAGAAACAATTCAGAATATGCTCCTTTTCTTCTTGGATCAGTTTGCTATCATTAATTATAGCACACTGATCCAAGAAGAAAAGGAGCATATTCTGAATTGGTTCTCCAGAGTTGTGAAAGGTAACCAGTATCCAGCAAAAATCACTGTCTCCTTTACAAACACAAACACACTCACCAAAGTTGCTCTTCTTCTTGTTGGAAGGAATGCTTTTCTTTTAAAGGAAGGATGCTTCTTTAATCTGACATTCACAATAAAAAAAAAAAAACATGAAAAACATGAAGTTATTTTGCCGGCAAGTCAGCTGCACAGTAAAACCTGGTTTTCAGTAGCGACAAATTAAACAAGCAATTCCTACAAATATGGAGAGCACAAGAGTCCTTTTTTCCACAATGAAAACAAAATCAGTGCATGAAACAAAATATTTAAATATTTGACTTTGCATTTTTCAGTGTTTGTAAAGACGAGTGATTGGACTTATGTTTGCATCATTGGTGCTAATCAGGCTGATATACATGTATATGAAGTAAGGAGTTTTGTGAAATACCTGTGCACTCGCTGAAGGAAATTCATCTTTATCGTGTGTTGAGATATATTACTTCTCAAGTCATTATATGCTTGTACTCTTTTGCTGAAACGAGGGTCGCGAAGCCCAGGCTAAAACAAAGGATAAGAGAATTCATCAATTAAACAGAGATATAAATGGAGCTAAAATGAAATTCATTGCTGTTGGACAGTATGTACCAACATTTCTATCAAGTTGCCCCAACAATATTTGTCAGTGTCAATTTATGTTCCTGGGGGTGATAAGACCTGTGTGATCTTCGCATCTTACTTATTAGTACACAAGCAGGGCCAATAGGGGCGCTAACCCAGAACACCCATCACAGCTGAGTATGCTTGATGCACCTGTGATGTTATGGGTAAACTTTCCTGAAGTTGATACAGTGCACACATAAAGTAAAAGGTTTGCTATGGGTGTGAAGACCAAGGCTACAGGTGAGTCAAAACTTGATTCATGACAGCTCTAAGTACACAACACATGAACCACAAGACCAGGTTTGATCCTGGGCTTTTTGACTGGGAGTGCTAAGCATTAGCCATTACACTTTCCTAGTAACTATCCAAAAGTATTTCACTGAAATTCAAAAGACCTCAGATAGAAAAGAGCATTTGACAAAATCACTGTACAAACAGACCTAACAAGAGGATAGTACATGTACCTCAGCATGCTCAGCATGATTTGGACACATCCACATGCCACTCGGCACTGTCGTGAGCGGGGGATTGACACAATCCATGTGAAATGCTAAAGGACAGAAGTCACAATGAACAAGCCGGCCAGCCAGTTCACTCCTACAAAAACAAAAGAAAATTTACCATTAATTCAATTTTAAATCTAATCTCTTGATCAAATCCTCACAAGTCTATTTTTAATGTCCACAATTAGATTATGAGCTTGAGATTTCTATCACTACCACACATAGAAATCAAGTGCAAATAATCTAATTGTTTTAGTGTAAATCTACTAGTTATTCAAAACTTTTTATAAATCCTCTTCACAGACACTTCAAAAATGCAAAGAAGTGGCCATCATTTTGTTAACAAGCAAACTCTTCTACACTACTCGCTTTCTACAACAGAATAGATAGTGAGTAGCATAGCCAATCAGAGAACAGCATTCATGATAGGACGGTAGCAGATTTATACCAATATGAAATAGGTATAGATATCAGTGAGAAGAATTTGGTTATTGAAAGCTTATAAATGGAGTTAATAAATACTGTACCTTACCTACTACAAGCAAAGCAAAGTCGCCCAGGTGGTATAGCATGTTCTTCCTCGTCACCATTTCTGTAGACAAGCAAGAATAACTAAGATTACTGTTCTTGCTGGCTTTGTGATGGCTGAATTTGACAAAGGTTTTTAGTACAATGTCTCTTTTACTCAAACTACACGGAATTCCTATCAACACTTACATGAACCTTTTCCCATTCTTCATGGGAACTGCTTTTTCCTCTGTGCTATTTTTCCTCTTTCTGTCACCTAAAGACACAACAGAATATAAGTACATTTAAAAGTGCTACTACAAAAACTTATCAAACTCTATAACCTGAATTTTCACTGACTAAGAAAAATATTTCCAGTGGCCAGAATAAGACAAATCAAATGATCAAATCAAATTTACTTTAATTTATTTTTTGGCACAATTTTTATTGACCTAAAAAGACAATCATTGTCAGCAACACACCATAACCTCCTCCTTGACTTTAAGGGCCTTAGAATTTCCCTGAGAACATACTACATTCCTTTACAGTTTCCCGTAAAACAACACTTGCCTGACCTGTCACTAGGCCTCAATGAGAGGTAACATGCCAAAGAAAATTTCAAATATTTCCATAGATAGAGTGCACCTCCAATTCCTTCAAGCACATGACTAGTAAATAAGGAAACTCTCAATGATAAATCATACTTGCACAACAAAATTCTTTGTTATACATCCCAACTCAACTATGTTTGAAATTCAAGTGGAGGAGAGCATGCTACAAGTCATGGGTCAAAACTCACTAACTCCCTAGGGAAACGACAACTTGAACTTTCAAATCACATTTGGTTAGGTTGTGCACCTTAAAACCATGGCAAATTTGTCTACCAGCTGGCATTAAGCAAATACTGTTTTCACAAAACTTTTGCTTTATACTTGAGTTAGGAGGTACAACAAAGCACGTAATGACTGGCCCCACAGGAAACAGTGAGTTTTTGTTTGAAACAAAATTCACTGTTGCCCTTGGGACTAGTTATTAAGTGCTTATTAATCAATGATCATGCATGAAAGCACTCATACAGACTGAAATGTAATTTTCGCCTGAATTAGACTTGCCTGGAAAGTAAGTGTTGCATTTGAGTTCCGGTGGAAGAGAAAATGTGGTTGGATTTTTCCCAGTTGTCATTTTTACCAGCGTGGAAAAAGGAGATTCTGATTTTGAATTCTCAACATGTTTAGCAGCTGGCATTGAATGAACCTCATGTCCACCATCATTTACATGGTCTTTTTGGTTGCTTTCCTCCTCCTATAGAAAACACAAGAAGTCATTTCAGAAACATTCCTCTACATTTATGTTATTATTTAATTACCTCCTCAGACTGCAGTATTTATGTCGTCCAAAGCACATATCAGTGTGATCATGTTTCTTACCATATTTATTACTATACAAGTTTATTTTTTTGCAGAAAATTTAACATCCCTGGTTTTAACACATCTGCTGTGTAAATAAACACTGATATTGTCAATAAGCGAAGTTCCTAAACAGGTTTGCTTGTGAGAAATTGTAAATAGCCTAGGTATCTCATGAGGTGCCTTCTACAGTTTTTGGAATTTGATTTGACAGTTTAAATCCAGGAGAACAGAAAGTTTTGATCACAACTTTGTCAAGTGACAAATGTATAGATACTAATCTTTGTGGTGATTAGATTTAACCATACCTAAAAATATTTAGGAAGCTTTATTTATGGAATAGCTAATTACAGGTATTACTCGGGCTTCCATAGGAAAGCCCAAGTCAGAAAATGCAGGCCATTCTTTTTCTTGGTCACCAAAAGGGGGTCATAGTACGGTGCCAGGTGTTCCTAGCAGAGAGCGTGGAAACTAGGGATGGGAATAGCAACAACCTGCAAATTGTGTGCTTGCTCTTCACAAACAACCTAATTTACAGAGGATGCGTTTCGTGAACACAAAGTTTTGGAAAGAAACATGCCTTATACGCTCATCTCACCTACAAATTCATTAGCTAGAGAACTACCCAAATTAGCAAAGTATAACCTAGTTCTCACGAACAACTCAGATGTTGAAAAAATCAAGAATCTTCAAAAACAGAACTTCGAAAGAGAGGCAAACAACAAGCAATTGGATAAAGAGGATACTCAACAAAGCAACTTGAATTAATAGCATATATCTCAGCCTAACTAGTGCTAAATATCCTTATTCTTGTACTTGTTTTTATTGCGTTCAATACTTGTAGAAATGATTTGACATTGCAATACAAAGCCTGAGTAAACACTCTTACACAATCTAGTTTGAAAACAAAAAAGACGAAAGGCGATCTGTTTGCCAAGCTTACAAATTTCCTTCACTTTCTTGCACCCAGGAGACATTAATCAACATCACAAATATACTATCACAAGTTAGTTCAAACATCTACCTCTTTGGGCATTGCTTTGCATTCATTACAAAGCCATTCCCCATCTGGAATATCATCTTCTTCCAAAGGAGGATCACTGACAAACAAAACACAACAATCAACAAATATGTAGAGACATGAATGATCATAACTTTTATATTATGTGGCTTTTCTCATACTTCCTTCACCTGCCACCATTGGTATAATAGTGCATATATTAGGAATTTCCAAAAAAGGGAAAAAGTGACAATGGGAAAGTAAGCCATGAGAGTGCACATTTATAACACCACTTTGTGATTTAAGCTGACAACAAGAAGCCACACTTAACACAGCTAATTGAAGATGTACTAACTTAGCACATGCCTTATTCAAAATCAGAAACCCTATGATTTAAAGAATGATTGTTAGAGTACCCGGGCCTGGTGGTGAGAATGCAGGAATAGATAAACAGAGGAAATAAACAAGATCAAGTTTCCCTGAACTAAAAGGTCGGTATTTGTAGCTTTACTCATGAAAATGTAAACTATGCAAAGCCAATCCATTGTCAGAAAGGAACTGCATCCTTATTTTTTTCACATTTATTCCCAAATTTACAAGCATTGTACCCTTGTGGAACTTTTCCTTTATTTATAGTCAAATCTACAATAAACCATTTTGAAACCAAGCTTTGAATCTTTTGTTCACTGTGATAACAGCTTTCAGAGTATTAAGTTCAAATAAAACTTCTTAAATAACATATTGTGAAATCGCTCATGAGTCTTAGAAAATGTTAGGACTTCGCAAAACCTTACTCGAGGAAAAAAGACAAGTGGTTCATTTGATCTTGTAAACAATGAAACGGAAGACGCTTGACATAAATTACAAACAGCAAAGGAATAAGAATTAAAGAATCCAAAAGTAACTATTTCGTTGAAAGTTTAGTGACGGGAAATCGTACCAGGGTAAACAAAAGGATGTACAGGTTGCTTTTTCGCGTACTCGAGAGAATCAAAATGGACAAAGATACTGCAGTTTCCAAGAAATCACTACGATTAAAATGTGCCTCGTCCAACAAGTTTTTTATCGCAGCTTCAAGATGAAAACTGGAATAATTAACATAAGCTGTCACTGCTAGCGGGTGTCTAAATGCGTTAAATTAAGCTTTTTATCTGGACTTTTTGCATTGAACAAGGCCCGACTATTGGAAAGTCAAGACCTAAAAGCTCAACTTGGCTCCGAAAAGCGGATCAATCCTTAGAAATCAACCTAATCGGTATTTCTAGTGAAGATTCAAATTAAACTAACCAGCAAGTCAAATGAAAAGCACAAGGACAACGGTCGCAGCAGAGCAAATCGCCTCCCTCGCCACAACTATCACAGTTGTCGTTGTTGACAGCACGTCCCTGCTTCCGCGCTTCTTTGTCCACTTTTTTAATCCTTTTGCCTGATTCCTCTGACTGTGGAGGCTGGATAAGGGCTTGAATCCTCTGTAAATTATAGAGAAATGGATATTCATTAAAGGTAAACAAGCAGAGCGAAGCAAGAATACCTCTCAAGAGAAGTAATGTTGAGAGGAACTACAAGATTCTACGCACATCCATCAAACTTCCTTCTGGATCCAAGTGGTCGTAATCCATTTTCCAAGCACCTCAACAACTTCTTAAACAATTATTTTCCGTACATTCACGGAGAAAATAGAGCTTGTTTTTTTTTCTGTGCGCGAAATTCCAACTTAGGGGAACAGTTCGAACAAATTGCCGCCCTCCAGTTGTTCCGAAAAGAGGGGCATTTTCTAAGCCCCTGACCACCAAAATTTCTTTAAACTCAGCCCACTGGTGGCTGAGCCGTTGCTTTCTAAGAGGACGTAAAAGAAGTTTGTCAAAATTGCAAGATTATGACAAAAATGTCCAGTAAGTAAGAGAAAGCCCTCTTCTACCCTCGAAAAACAGAAGAACAAAATTTGTCAGATCGAAGGCGCATGCGCTGAAGATTTACTGCGCATGAACAGCTGTCTTCGCACGTTACCGCTGAGCGAACGAAATGCTCATAAATTCTCCTCAGGTCTCCCGCAAACTCCCGCGAACATTACCATAGTGGGGACCGTGAGGTCCAGTATAGGGTCCCGTGGAGTAGGTTTGTCTGCATTTCAGTTCCTGGCGAGTCCTATTGCTGAAAAGGGGTGTATTCATCCTGTAAGGTCTGCGCAATATAATGGAAAACTTTTGGGAACTTGTCATATTTTGAACAATTTCTTTTTCACTTTTGAAAAACCTTTTTTGCATTCCGGAGCAAGGCTGGGCTGAGAAAAGATTTCAACCCTCCTAACTGTTTAGCTTGTGATTTTCTAAAATACTAGATCCAGGAACATGCAGTAAGAACCATGCCAAGAAGTTATATTGTTTCTACATCGTGGCACTGCACAGGGACTGAAGGAAATGTTCGTTGTTTTCAGGAACCCATTTTATAAAATGTCTCAGTCTAACCCGCGATTACGCGTTCTTTTTCTCTCGGCTTACAGACAAATTAAAAAAAAAAAAAAAAAAGAACGACCCCCCGAAAGTAACTAGCCCCCAAGGCTGCTAATTCCGAATTAACGCGGGTCGGATTTTTACGATCACATATGCAATTTGTACCGTGGTAAATCCTGCATAAGTGTCCCCTTCCATAAGCCCCTCCCAAGAGGCCATGATCCTTTGGGGGTGCATTCTGATGTGACAAGAGCAGACGGGAGGGGACGGGTTACAAGTGAAACGACTGAATTGGGTGACTAAAGGCCCCTGACCGTCCTTAGCACTTGTTAGAGAACCTTTTTCAAGGTATGGCAGTAACAATGAATGCAAAATATTATGTTAAAGTTTATATTAAAAGTTGTTGAACATAATTTATGACTGAACCTTTTTTTCCACCACTGCACCCCCAGTCCCACCCAGGGACTATGTCACGCCCTGTCACGCCAGGTTTTGGCGCGCACAACACTCTGAAGTGCTTATGGTATAAACATTGCTCGGATAAAATCATGGAACCACTTCACATCACTACACCATTAATCGAGAGTCACGCTCTAAGCAAATTGACGGGATTTCCTGTTTACTTGAAACTGGAGAACGTTCAGCCCGTGGGTTCATTCAAGATTCGAGGAGTTGGTAATTTGTGCCAAAAGGTTTGAAACCATTCATGTTACATACAAGCTTCCAAGAACTTCTTTCTTTTCTGCATAATTGTAAACGGGTCCGTCCTGTTTTAATGATTTGAAAGTCCGTCTATGTACCAAACAATTGTTTATTTCGATATTTTAACTGCAATTGATGCGAATATCGTTTTCAGAATGGGAAGAGCAAAGATTACGACAGATGTTTGGGGTTTGCTAGAACCCTTGCGTCTGGGATACGTGTTGCTCCGTTGGCACGGTTTCTTAGCAGTCTAAGGCTGCTGTGAAAGAATTTCCGTAACTTTGTATTAGTCTTGTTAAAGTGAATGAATCAATCAATAGGTAAATTTTATTTCAGATCTGAGACTTTGTTGAATACAATAGAATTAATGATTTTAATTGTTGGAGAAGGTTTCCAACAATAGCAAGAAATCTTCAGCTATTATACCATACTGGCAGTATGAGGGGATTCCTCTTTCAAGCCCACTTGATTAAACCAGCCATTTTTTCTTTGCTATAAATGCTTCAAAATATTCAGTTTTTCAAAAGGCAGCAGGCTCAACAGAGCAATGTGGCAAGTAACTATGAAATCTTGACAAGTTCATCGCTGACTTTTCAGGTCCTATGCACAAAATTAAAGCCAGCGGCAGAATGGTTTCACTGACAAATAAAGTTGGTGGCAAAATTGCATGTTCTGGATAACATGATCTGGCTTCTAAAGCCCAACCCCATTCTTAGGGCTTTTCCCTTACTTTGAGGGAAAAGTCTTTAGAACAAGGTTGGGTTTTTGGCCAGGGCTCCTGGCATTGTGTCCATGAATAAAACACTCTTCTCACACAGTACCTTTCTTTCGCAGTGGAGTACCCCATATAGGCACTTTACACAGATGGGTTTCTCAAAAGGGTACACATCTTCCCACTCTTTCTGTCTGGAGGAGGGGTACTATATCTTCCTGTTAAGAATCTCTGATTATAATGGGTGTCTGGAAAACCCGAATAGCGAATAGCAAATAGTCGCGAATAGTCCCGAATAGTGCGAATAGTCTCGAATAGTGCAAATAGTAGCGAACAGTCACGAAAAGTGGCGAATATTGAGGGATAGTCGTCCATAGTTACCACTTTAGATTTAATATCCAGCGTTAATTAATTATCCAAATAAGCAACAGAATTTCAGTGAATTTATTACCTTTTTTTCTCCAGACTCAGGCTAGTAGGCTGTCCGTTGCTGACATTAAGAAAACAGAAAACACAAGGATAACCTAATAAAGATGTATTTACGCTTTTGCAGCGGTTAAAACAGAAGAAATTACCCCAGACACGTTAATAAAGGTTTTTGTTTGTTTGTTTATTTGTTTGTTTAGAAACTGTGACCTTTTGTCCTGATAAGCATCTGTGCTTTTAGCGGAAAAATCCCTTCCTAAGTTGCTACGAGGTTGACTGCGAGATACTGGGTACCCTATTTGTTACTATTTGCCACTATTTGCCACTATTCTCCACTATTCGCCACTATTCAAGACTGAAAGTGAAGTATGATCATCGCAGTAAATTTTCCAATTTAAGCAACTGGAAAGAAGAAGCCTGAAAAAAATCAGGGCTTCAACGGGATTCGAACCCGTGACCTCCGCGATACCGGTGCGATGCTCTACCAACTGAGCTATGAAGCCACACATTGGGAGCGAGGTCAATTAATTGAGTTCATATCTTCCCGTGAGTGAAATGATGTAAAGTATATATGAAATAATTCATATTTGAATTTCATTTCACTCACTCATATTTCATTTCACTCACCGGAAGATATGAACTCAATTAATTGACCTCGCTCCCAATGTGTGGCTTCATAGCTCAGTTGGTAGAGCATCGCACCGGTATCGCGGAGGTCACGGGTTCGAATCCCGTTGAAGCCCTGATTTTTTTTTCAGGCTTCTTCTTTCCAGTTGCTTAAATTGGAAAATTTACTGCGATGATCATACTTCACTTTCATCTACTACCACAGTTCAAATATGAATTATTTCATATATACTTTACATCATTTCACTCATGGGAAGATATGAACTCAATTAATTGACCTCGCTCCCAATGTGTGGCTTCATAGCTCAGTTGGTAGAGCATCGCACCGGTATCGCAGAGGTCACGGGTTCGAATCCCGTTGAAGCCCTGATTTTTTTCAGGCTTCTTCTTTCCAGTTGCTTAAATTGGAAAATTTACTGCGATGATCATACTTCACTTTCATCTACTACCGCAGTTCAAATATGAATTATTTCATATATACTTTACACTATTCAAGACTGTTCGCCACTATTCGCACTATTCGTACTATTCGCTATTCGCTATTCGGGACTATTTGCTGTTCGCTATTCACGACTATTCACTATTCGCTATTCAGGTTTTCCAGACACCCAATTATAAACAATCATAATCAATCAATATTGGTATATTTGATCCTTCTTTAACTTTTCTTTTCCTCTGGTTTTGCCAGGCGATGAAAAGAGGATGTGATCATATGGTTTGTTCATCAGGTATTATTAAAGTGAAATAATACCCTTGCCAAATTTGAATGAAGTAGTAATACTATCCTTGTGATAATGTAACAGGTGGTAATGCTGGGCTAGCAGCAGCATACTCAGCCAGGAAGCTCAACATCCCTTGTACTATAGTGGTACCAGGGACAACACCAATGTTTATTGTGGAAAGGCTCCGGGAAGAACGAGCAACAGTTGAAGTCTGTGGCAAAGTAAGTTGTATGTTCAAGTTTGCCTGACCACATTTAAAGTTTGAACATCAAGATTTACACCCTAGGCATGCTTGTGAGCAGGCCCCAAGATAACATTCCAAGGCAAATGATGAAATCCATTTCTCACTAAGGGCCAACCAGCTAGTATGAGGCAAACTGAGACACTAATGCTTCAGTCAAGACATTTTTTTTCATTTTTTCTTGTTTCTTTTTTAAGAGGGAAAGTAGAATATTGCCATCAAATGAAGAAGAGAATTTAACCAATGGCATTGTCTCTCAGTCATAATTTTTTCTAGCTATAGCCCTGTTTCCATTTATTTATAATTCTTGATTCAACATTGTTTATTGTCTGTACAGTCTTGGGATGATGCAGATGGAAGGACACGGTCACTTGCTGAACAGCCAGGTAAATTTATAGTTATTAATTAAAATCTGATCTCTCTTTACAATAAAAGGTGTTTTATGCATTAGTAGCGTAATTTGTAATATTATCATGGTTGGAACACTTACTACTTTTCAGATGTTCCATTTTGGCTACTCCTTAAGCCTTCATTGGTTCAAAATTGATAGCCTTTATAAATACAGTTTTAGGATTGTCCTTTTGACAAGCCGTGATTATGATATACCAGCCCAAAGGTCACTCTCACTAGCCCCCTAAATTCCATCTCTTACCAACAGTGATCATTCTGTGATTTGAATACTCAAAAATCTACCAGGTCAACTGCAAAATCCTCTAGTTGTAGGCTAACAGACACTACTTTCTTTGCGCACTGGCGACTGCCCCAAGGATTTATTTTTCTGATACATTTTTATATACCCAGAGAAAAATGGGCACTGTAATAGTAAAATGTCTTGTCATTCAGTTTTTGTTGTAGACCACATGTTATTGGTACTATGTGCTATTTGGTGTTACCCTGGACAAATAAAGATTGAATGACTGATTGATTCATTGATTGATTCATTGATCAATTGATTGATTGATTGATTGATTGATTGATTGATTGATTGATTGATTGATTGATTGATCGATTGATTGATTCATCGATATCACATAATGTGTTAGTTTACAGCAAAATGGTGATATTGTTGTTTTGGACCTTTCAGGCTATGCCTATATTCCACCATTTAATCACCCTGATATCTGGTATGTATTAATTATTGATTTTTATGGTGGACAACTGTGTGTTTATTATACCAAACAATATTGCTTTGCTGTTTAGCTACATTTATGTCATCAGAGATGGGGAGAAAGAACAAGCAGATTGACAGTATTAATTTTGAGAGAGGACAGCAGCTTAGTAATTTGTCCAGAAGCTTTTTTAAAGCTACTATCAGACTGTTAGCAGTCTCTCTTTTCCTCGAAAATCGGTGGGAGGAATGCAAAACAAGTGAGCATGCGAGTGTGGCTGTGCGGAGCTTGACATATGAGCGACGATGCCGCAAACTGTGAGGTAGTGTGCACATTGGAAGATGAGCAAAAAGAGAGACTGCAATGGTTCATCATACAACATTTTTCTGATGCTCTTTGACAGGTCGTGTCAATGACACCTCCACCCATTTTTGAATATGACACTCCAGTGTCTAATTTTGTCCCTCATCTTCTGCCACCTATGCTACTTGTAGCTCGCTGCTTCACATGTCAAGCTTGCACACTCTTCCACACAGATTTTCAACCAAAAGAGAGACTGCTTGCAGTCCAAGCTACTGTCAAAGTTACGTAATATTTGATTTGCTGACATTGATCTATTCTTTAATTTCTTATTTTGTGATTACTTTCGATTAGTTTCAATGGCAGTTCTCAGAATACTAAGCAAATCCAGCTGTTCCTCAACAAGGGGGTGTATTTGCAGGCTATAAAGAATAACATTCACGGGTCTTTTCATTGTAGGGAAGGTGTGGCTACTGTCATTCATGAATCAGCGAAACAGCTGCCAGAAAAGCCAGGCATGGTGGTGGTATCTGTTGGAGGAGGGGGCCTCCTGTCAGGAGTACTACAAGGCATGCATGATGTGGGATGGACTGATGTCCCCCTTGTTGCCATGGAAACCAAAGGAGCACATAGTTTTGATGCAGCCATCCAAGCTGGGGAGCTGGTTACGTTAGATGCCATAACCAGGTGGGTGTCTGAGAATGACAGTTATGGCATGAATAAGGTATAGCTTCAAAATACTGGCATGTTGGTTGGCTTTCAAAAAGAAAACTTAAGAAGAAAAATTTGTTAGGGCAACTGAATTGAATTTTTATCAAGCTAATAAAGGAGATAAAAGAGAATCATCTAAAGAGGACCCTACTCTTGCAGACTGTTATGTTGAAGTACATTGAGTTTAAGTGTGTTTTGTGTAACAGGCTCGGAGCGAAAGGCTAAGAGTATTTATGTGACTAGGAATGTTCAAGGCCCGGATACACGGTGCAGTGGCTAAGCTGCATGCTCATTCCGCCCTAAAATTATTACGCTTAATTAATGCTGCCGAAGTAGAATCTAATTCCACTTAGGTAAAACGTAAGTCTGCATACGAGCCAAGTGGCCCATCAGGCGGGCGCTTATCTCCGGTTTCTGTAGCATGAAGCAGCTAGGAGTATTTCTACTCCCCCTGGATGAGATGCTGGTCTATCGCAGGGTTACCCCCAGCATTAAATTCGCCGGTATTTATACACCTGGGTGGAGAGAGGCACTGTGTGTGTAAAGTGTCTTGCCCAAGAACACAACATAATGTCCCCGGCAGGGCTCGAACTCGAACCGCTCGATCCGGGAACGAGCGCGCTAACCACGAGGCCACTGCACCTCCCACACTCGTTGCACTTACGCGCTGCATGTTTCCTCTGTTGGCAACTTTGCCGCAGCGGCGTGCAGAATAGAACTTAAAATAAAATAAAAGGAAGAAAATTATTTGCTAAGGGTTACGGGGGTTTTCAATTGAGTGTCGTTAAACCAAAACCAAAGTAATCACGTACACTCTAATCAACAGAAAGGAAACAGACCATCTAATAAACCAATCAATACTCGAAGCAAATACATGTAGCTAACAAAAAGCGCGGGAAAAACGTGTGCGGCAGAGTCAAGAGAGTCGTGCTTGGTGTTAGTTTTACTTCTGATTGGATGAAAATGTGGCGCGAGTTTTTAAGCCAATCGTGTAGCGTAGTAATGAAAAACCAAGTACTTTCGACACTCGAGTAACTCACTCAAGTGGAAACCGCATCGTTTCTTTTTAAACTGACGTGTGAGGTACCAATTTGAAAATCAGACTTTTATTCGCGAGAAGGTTCAGAACCTTGAAAAAAAAAAAAAAACAGAACAGTCTAGTTACCGTAATGAAAAAAGTCACATCCATCCGATAGTAGCGCTAAAATTTCGCTGTTAACACTGTCGACACTGTACGTGAAAGTAACGAGTTCCCGAAAGGAGCAACTACCAACGTAGGTTGACGTGATACGAGAAACAATGAAAATAACACAAACAACTAGCTCTACCAAAGTGATCTAATATTTGTTTAGATTTAACGCTTAGTCCAAAGGTAGTATCATAACTCGGTTTTTGATGTAATGTAAATTATTTTCAACAAGATTTATCTTTTTTCATCTCTCCAGTTATTGTAAACATCTTTATTTATAGAGAGGGATCGGCTCACGTATGGTACACGATCTAACTATCCCTAAAGTATCGACCCTCGCCTAGTTGCGACGCTTCGAAAGTAGCGATAGAAAGAGGTTTCTAAAGCCGAAATATCATTGGAACCAGAAGCACATCACCTCGACGAGGTGATATGCTTCTGTTGGAGCTTAATGGTACGTGACGTATGGAATATTTTTGGTTGGATGTTGGATGTTGGATGTTTATAGTGGTCGCTGCACTTAGCTACAACTAGCTAGTGTTCAGGCATGCCACTTAACTGAAAGAAACAAATATTGCAAATAAACGTAACAGGCTTAAAAATCCCAACTAGCGGGAGGCAGACCAGTTGGCTATTTACACGCATGACTGAGGAGTTGAACTGGGGTCTACTAAGAAACAACTCCAGCTTAGTGGTCAGCTAAGTGGTAAGCTAACAACTCCACTAAGCTGGAGTTGCTTCATGGTAGACCCCAGTTCAACTCCTTTGATGTTTGCTTAATTAAAACCAATTAATGGTTAGAGGTCAGGAGGTTTCAACCAAGTGTTTTGAAAGAAATCTGGATTTTGGCTGGCATTGCTTTTCTACGCTCTGTGCGCCACCAACTCAGCCAATCTGATGCACAATCAGATTGCTCAGAATGCTCAGCCAATCGCGCCTTGGTCACATGCGTTTTCCCGCGCTTGGCGCCGGTCACGTGTATTTACTTCGAGTTTTCATTGGTTCCTTGTGTTGTTCATGATGGGTGTGATTGGCTGTTTGTCTATTTGCTCCGGTTTTGTGACGCTCAAGTAAAAACCGCTCTGTAAACTTGTTTCGGGCCCTTGTTTCTCTTTAATTATCCACAGCATAGCGACATGTCTTGGGGCGAGAACAGTGGCCGCGAAAGCACTAGAGTGGACTAAGAACCACAAGGTTATTAATCACGTGTGTAGCGACGAAGAAGCTGTATTAGCATGCGAAAGATTCGCTGGTAAGTGAAAGTTACTTCGTGTTTGACTCTAATCCTGATATAAATAGATTTTAGCTTCACTGCACGTCATAAACAAATGAATGATGAAATAAGTCCGAATGCTGAGAAGAAGTGCGTATGGACCGGACAAGCTATTTCACTGAATGAAAGTCACATCAAGGTTCAAACATAAAACTAAAATTTTAAATTTTACAAAGATGTTTCGACAGAAACTTCTGTCTTCTAAAGGCTAGCAGAAAAAGCGTTGCCTGAAACGGACTCGTGAGCGCTCCATCTTCGCGTTCTATACTGACAATTTTCGAACACTTGTGGATTCTCCTTTCCATCTTGGACCAGAACGTGTTTGCTATATATTAACGTGCGTTATTCATGATCAGTGGAAGTGGTCAAAACGATTGCAAATGCACATGTAGAGCTTGTTTGCTGTTGCCGCCTTAAGTTGCCGCCAAAAATTTTCTTCTAATAGTTCTCTCGTATTCGTGAAATCTTCGTCATCTATTTGAAAAATTACGCTCTTGAATGTTGAAAATGCATAGAGAATTTGTCCCATTATTGTTAGTTTTTCCCACGTAGTTTGGTTTTCGCTGTATTCCTGTAACGTTTCCTTATAAAGTTAAGACTCGAACATTTTGTTTCAAGCAACCTCGTTCCAGAGTCTCTGAGGACAGTAAGGATAGAGACTCTGGTAAAGAGACTGCGATTCAAAGTCGTGCAAAAAACATGTGCTAAAACCCGGATGTGGCGTTGCCCGCTGTGTGACTTGGGGCTCAAACGGCCAACTTCTGAAGTTAAATTCAATATTGATGGCTTTTCTTTCAGATGATCACCGTATGTTAGTTGAACCGGCCTGTGGCGCCGCCCTTGCGTGTGTGTACGAACGTCTTTTCAAAGCGTGGCAGGAACAGGGAAAGCTAGGGGAACTAAAATCCACTCTTGTTATTGTTTGCGGCGGGAATTTAGTGTCAATGAAGGCAATGAAAGAATGGAAGGATAAACTTGGGCTCAGTTAAGGTGGGGCCGGAAAACGTCATGTCATCGCCGGGTCGGAAAGTCAAGGAATGGTGTCTTTCTCTACAAGGGATCTTCGGAGATAATCGGAACTAAATCGGAAACCGTCGTGAGAACTCTAAAAATGCTTGAGCTCTTTTCCTATTCTACAAATTATTCCGCTGGTTTGCGTCCATCCTCGGAGACCTAGGGGCAGCTAGTCGGGTAAACTTTCGCCCGACAATATCGCGTCGTCTCGACTAGCTGCCCTTGGATCTCCGAGGATGGTTTTCGGCTCATTCTCCCAGGTTTAACCACAACAATATATAATAGATGATATTTCAATTATGGTGCTATTCGACTGCAAATATAGCTGTCATAACTCGGGAAGAATTCAATGTTGTAAAAAGGTATTTAATGGAACGTCAAGTCCTTCTTCATAATGTAATTCTAAGCATCGATCATTTTTAATAGTTTCAAGTCAACCGTGACGGTTTGACCGAAGGAAATCGTTAGTACTTTTTAAAAGGTAATAAAATGCATATAGTAAAACGGGCAACTTTTTTCACAATGAACACTTTAACTCTTACCTTGTTTGCGTAAAAGGCAAAACATTAAAAAAAACCGTTTTTACCACGTGGTGGGTTGTCGAACTTAAAGAACTGGAGGTCGCAGGTTTTAAGAAAAAGGTCATTTAGATGTGAAGTTTTAAGTGCACGTATATTGTAAGCTAGGAAGAGAAGTAAGTGGTTTTTGTTGTTGTCTGCTTTGCTGACCATAGGAGTTAATAACAACCGCGCCAACCGCTCCCTGATTAGGAGCTTAAGCAATGACGACGGCAACGTCAGGAACGACGCCTAACAAAAGATGGATTTATATTTTACCTTCGAATTTCGTAACTATCTGGATCTGGTCAGTAAGCCAATCGGTCCATCAACTTGCTTAAACTAAATATGTAATGCTAGCGCTCAATTCCGAAAAGGAATAAGAAAAATTTTCCGTCGACGTTCTCCAAAATACGCAAAACTTGCTCATTTCACGTTGTTGTTCTACAGAGAACGGCAAAGAAATCTACAAAGAGTTATATAAGTATGTTTGATGACGTTTTCGTTGCCGTTGCCGTCGTGGTTTTCTTAAGCTCCCTATTAAAGAGTTTAAGAAAACCACAACGGCAACGGCAACGGCAACGGCAACGTCGCTGAACTAAAGGTTTGAAGAGCAGAAAAATGGCTGTGCACGTACGTTATAATTCTTGGTACATTTCTTTGCCGTCCTCTGCAAAACAACAACGGGAAATGACCACATTCTTGGTTGTCAGGAGAATGTGAACCACGACAGCTAATTTTTCAACGTTTTATTTCAATTTTATCGCTGTGTCCCAGATTCAGTTTCGTGATAGTTTTGAGTGAAAAACAAAGTAAATGACTTCAAAGTATCGCGAGATTCGCAGGTAAAATCAGGAGCCATAATCGTGGACGGTCTCCGTCCCCCATTATTAATCGACGTTGTCTTCGACGTCGCCGTCTAGATTATTTAAACCTCCTTATGATTCTAATTCACACCTCGGTTTCAATTCGGAATCTGATTCGTTTAGGGGCTAAGGACTAACTTGATTGGTCAATCTAACCACTGTGATTCACTGTGAAATGTGAGCAAGATAATCGAATGATAGCCTTTCCTAGGCAAAGGAAGTGAAAATCCCTTCTGCAACTGCCTTCCGTTAATTTCTCCCACAATCTCAGAATTAACCTGGGAGGGGCTATTTACTATCCACTGGGAAACAATTAAAACCACCAAGTCAAAGGACAAAAAAGGTAAATTTATATCAAAAAGAAAAAGACTGGACAAAGACAGCTGACATAAATTTTATCAGAGACATTGAAAATTAAACTACTTATGACAAACGTGATTGACACGTAAGTTACAACGTGGAAAAAGCATGACTATAGATTTATCACTTCAGTCCTTGTGTATACAAGCGATATCTTTACAATCCTTTTCTATGGACCATGATAAGACGATTATTTCCTGCAAAGAAAGAAGAAATAATGTGAGTGTCGTTGCCGCCATCAGACCACCCGTAACCTAGACTCGGCATGTATATACAGCAGAAGCAAGGCATAGACAAAGAAGTTCCATTTCTTACTCTCATTCGCAGCCATTCACGCAATAGGGAAAAGCGTTGTGTAGCCTGCAGAAAAGGCGTAATTTTTTTGCGTATTTTAGGCGAACAGCTCTTCCCATCGCGCGCGACTCGCGCTTCGCGCTCGCCTCGCTTTCGCCTCTGTTCGCCTAAAATAACGCAAAAAAATTACGCCTGTTTTGCAGGTTAAGCGTTGCGTGACAACCCAAGGAAGAAGTAAGAAGAAGTAAGAAGTCTGACTGACCAAGTTACAAGAGCGAAAGAAAGTGACTTTTTTCTTATCGTTGTTTCTTTGAATAACGTTACAGGCTGTGTCATGTTTAAGATCATGACTGAAGCGCTCTGTTCATTGGCTCGTCGTGAAAACTCTGGTCACGCGCTATAACCAATCAAACCAAAGAAACTGTCTTCTCGACCAATGGGATATTAGAACAAAAACCGCGTGACGTCGTTTCCCGCGTTTAAATGTGATTACAGTCATGTGATTACCGTAGCTAAATTGGTTTACCAACGGTAGCATTAGAAATAGTTCATTGCTTAACGTTACAGAACGGCGAGGTCAGTTCAACTTACGAGAAAAGGCGATAAATTCCGTAAGAAGTAACAGCACCAGCGGCAACCATCACACAGGTTTTTCTGTAAAAATGAAAAAAATCCTTCTTCAATCAAACCATAGCCAATACTTGATACTAACAGTCCATGTAAAAGTGTTGTGAAGGCGGCCTAGTGGCAAGTCAACATACTAGCTGATAGTCCACTTAATAGTCCACTGATGGTCCACGTTTTCACACTAGAAACACACTTACCGTGCAAGACAAGCGATGGTTGGTTCAAGTATGAAAAAGGCTATCATAAGACTTTCTTCATGAAAACTCACCCCAAGGTGTCCTCGGGAAAAATCCTCTCTGCTAGTTCTTTGATGTGAATGAAGCTGTCAGCGGTATCAACAGTTGTCAAATCCGGGAACTGCTCAGCCACTGTAACTTCGCCTTCTTCCCTCTCGTCTGTCAAAGGTGTCTTTATGGCAACACGTGGTGCACACAACTCGGGTTTGGTTTGTTCAACTGCCGTGACCAGTATCTCTCCAATAGAACTATCGCTGTCGGAGAGTACAAGAGATTTGCAGGGAGTGATAGGGCAGGGCTCTTCTGCAGGGACATAACACTCTTCCTCGTCTTCATCATTTTCCGATTCAGTTTCCTTTTGTCTTTCCATTTGGTCATTTTCGTACTATGGATAATAAAATAGTCACAATATTATGCCATGGCGAGATTGTAATCCATAATATCTTGACCATGACTGACATCAGGAGAAAAAAACATTCTGAAAGTAGAAACCTCAGTCCTTAGGTGGACGTAAAAACAAATATATTTTGCTGTCGCTTTAGTTTTTGCTCTTACCAGCGGCGCTTCCATTCAACCAGAAATTCCGGAATTTTAGAAACGGAGGCAATGGCCTCGTTTGATATCTTAATATTCTAACATGGCTCCAAAGCTTTCAGGACATTACAAATTTTTTTAAAGTTTCTTTTGTCCCTCAATTCCTAAAAGAGACTTGGATGCAAAAAAACACCCCAAATATAGAAGTTTGTCCTGAAAGCCTCGCAGCCACGTTAGAATGTTGATATATCAAACGTGGGCTATTGACCATTTCCGAGTTGTCTTCTGCTTCGGTGTCAAAACGAGTCTCCGTGCGAAATCATGCATATGCAAATGAGTTCCGCCTGCAGGTTCATTTTCATGTAAATCAAACTCGTTTTCTTATGAAAGGTTTTGCGAGGGGACTTGCTTTGAAACCAGGAGCCATAATCCGATTATGGCTCCTGTTTGAAACGGAATTTGTGATCGAATGGAAAGCGCCCCAGAAGAAGTAGGACTGGAAACGACTTCTGTTTACTGATTGTTTTTTCATTTTGGACAATTTGTCGTGTGACCCCATACTGACCTGCTGTAAAAGAGATTCTTTGGATGGTATCAGAAAACACAGGAGCGGGATCACAGGTAGAACGATTAGAGTGCTGTACAATAACGGATAACCAATTTCGTAGGGCGCGTTCCTTTTCCAAACTGAAAAGAAAGGAAATATTTGCAACAGCCGTTTCTTAGCGCATAAACATGGTAAAAAAAAATAGATAGAAAATACATAATGAAACAAGACATTCAAGTATCCGGGGAGTGCCCCCTTAAATGAGCTATATAGGTATGGTATAGCCAAAGGGTATGGTTTTTTAGCCGTTTTAGTAGGATTTAGCGCATGAAGTTCAGCCATTGTCTTCTGAAATAGGGTATAGTTTGTGCACTCTGGCCTTGAATTAGGTATGTTTAGTATGAGTGTTTTTAGAAGTGTCAAGTCTGCAATAGGGCATCAAAATGTTGATCGGTGTGAGATAGGGTAATTGTTTCAAGAAGCTCAACGCACACCTCCATTCAGTTTTTCTGTGAGTACCCCACCCGGGCCCCGGGACAAGGAAGGAGCGCGATACAACCTTAAAGGCTCCCAGGGCACCGTTTTAAGAGGTCTGGATGTTTTAACTTATGGGAGCCGCCCAGGGGTTTGGGGTGACAAGGGAAAATGATCATCTATTTCAAGGGAACAAGGGATATTTTTAGATTAATTTGAGGGAACAAGGGATGTCTCTACTAATAAAGGGAACCTTGACAAAGAAATTTTAGGGAACAACAGAATTTGGTGAAAGGGAACAAGGGAGAAAAAAGAGAAATTTCAAGGGATCAAGAGAACGTGCTAGAATTAATTGCCGCATCAAAATTTTAACTGTCAGTTGAGAAGTAACGCGTGTCTTTGCTTATATCTAGGTTCTGAGATCTGCAAAATTTACTGATAGCCGAGAAATGGGATGAAATTTTAATTTATAGCTGAGAATAATCGCCGAAAAATTCAACTGATAATGATTGAGATTTCAGCAACCCCATCCAGGCTTGTTGTCCAATCAAGCAAGTGCACAGAGGCCCGAATCTTTTTTCCATACGTCAGCGCCTAGACAAACCTACCTTCAGAGATCCAGTGAAGCTGTGCAGCAAGATTAAACCCTGCAAAGGTCGGAAAAGATTACACATATAATGACTGTTAATTTAAT